>NW_028270183.1:73002062-73302062 GCF_037043375.1 Chiloscyllium plagiosum
GTGCCCCCTCTCAATTTCTGTGCACATGACCTCCCCCTCGCCATGTGTGTGCTTGTCCCTCCTCCGCGGTGTGTGCGTGTCCCTCCCTCGCTGTCTGTCTGCGTGTATTACCCTCACCGTGAGTGTGTGTGTTTGTCCCTTCCTCGCTGTGTGTGCGTGTCCCTACCTCGCGGTGTGTGTGTGTGTGTGTGTGTGTGTGTGTGTATTTGTGCATGTCCCTCCCTCGCTTTGCACGTGTGTGCCCCTCTCAATTTCTGTGCACATGCCCTCCCCCTCGACATGTGTGTGCGTGTCCCTCACTCACTGTGTGTCTGCGTGTATTCCCCTCACCGTAAGTGTGTGTGTTTGTCCCTTCCTCACTGTGTGCGCGCGTTTCTCCCTTGCTCTGTGTTTGTGTGTGTGTGTATATGCGTGTCCCTCCTTTGATTTGCATGTCTGTGTCCCTCCCTCGCTGTGTGTCTGCGTGTATCCCCCTCACAGTGTGTGTATTTGTGCATGTCCCTCCCTCGCTTTGCGTGTGTGTGCCCCCTCTCAATTTGTGTGCACATGCCTTCCCCCTCGCGATGTGTGTGTGCTTGTCCCTCCTTCGCTGTGTGTCCCTCCCTCGTTATGTGTATGCGTGTCACTCCCTTGCTGTGAGTGTGCGTGTCCCTCCCACGCTGTGTGTGTTGTGCTCCCTCCCTCACTGCGTGTCTCAGCGTGTCCCTCACTCGCTCTGTGTGTGTCCCTCCCTCACTGTGTGTGTGAGTCCCGCTCTCTGTGTATGTGCGCGTGCATGCTCTTCCCTCGCTGTGTCTGTGTGTGTGCATCCCTTCGCTGTGTGTGTTTGTGTGTTTGTGTCCCTCCCTCGCTGTGTGTGTGTGTCCCTCCTCACTGTTTCTGTGTGTGGGTGTATCCCTCTCTCGGTATGTGTGTATCCTTCCCTTGCTGTGTATGTGCGTGTCCCTCCCTCGCTGTGTATGTGTGATTTTCCCCCCTTGCTCTGTGTGTGTGCGTGTGTGTGTGGGCCCAGCCTCGCTGTGTGTGTGTGCGTGTCTCTCCCTTGCTGTGTGTGTGCGTGTTCTTCCCTCGCTGTATATATGTGAGTTACCCCCTTGCTCTGTGTGTGTCTCTTGTTGTGCGTGTGTGTGTGTGTGTGGCCCTCCCTCGCTGTGTGTGCATTTGTCTCCTCCTTGCTGTGTGCGCGCATGGGCCTCTCTTGCTGTGTGCGCGCATGGGCCTCTCTTGCTCTGTGTGTGTGTGTGTGTCCCTCTTGCTCTGTGTGTGTGTGTGTTTGTGTGTGTGTGTTCCTCTTGCTGTGTGTGTGTCCCTCTTGCTGTGTGTATGTGTGTGTGTGTGTGTGTGTCCCTCTTGCTGTGTGTGTGTGTGTGTCCCTCTTGCTGTGTGTGTGTGTGCGTGGCCCTTCCTCGCTGTGTGTGCATGTGTCGCTCCCTCGCTGTGTGTGCGCATGTCCCTCTCTTGCTCTGTGTGTGTGTGTGTGTGTGTCCCTCTTGCTGTGTGTGTGTGTGTGTCCTTCTTGCTGTGTGTGTGTGTGTCCTTCTTGCTGTGTGTGTGTGTGTCCTTCTTGCTGTGTGTGCGTGTGTGTGTGTCCCTCTTGCTGTGTGTGTGTATGTGTGTGTGTCCCTCTTGCTGTGTGTGCGTATGCGTGTGTGTCCCTCTTGCTGTGTGTGTGTGTGTGTGTGTGTCCCTCTTGCTGTGTGCGTGCGCGTGTGTGCGTGTGTGGCCCTCTTGCTGTGTGTGTGTGTGCGTGGCCCTTCCTCGCTGTGTGTGCATGTGTCGCTCCCTCGCTGTGTGTGCGCATGTCCCTCTCTTGCTCTGTGCATGTATCCCTGGCTGTGTGTGTGCGTTTCCCTCTCTCACTGTGTGTGTCTGTGTTTCTGTGCTTCCTCATGCGCCTGTCGCTCCCTCACTGTGCGCGTGTCCCTCCCTCACTGTCGGTGTGTGTGTGTGTGTGTCCCTCCCTCGCTGTGTGTGTGTGTCCCTCCCTCGCTGTGTGTCTGCGTGTATCTCCCTCACTGTGTGTGTGTGTGCATGTCCCGCCCTCATTGTGTGTGTGTGCATGTCCTTCCCTCGCTGTGTGTCTGCGGGTATCTCCCTCACTGTGTGTGTTTGCGTGTCGTTGCCAAGCTGTGTGTCCAAAATTTGCACCATTAGTGGATTGGCCATCCTAAATTGACTGTGGTATTCAGGAATGTGTGGTTTAAGTAAGTTCACCACGAGAAGTGTAGGGTTTAATGTACAGGTAGAGGAGTGTGTCTGCGTCAGATGCCCTTCAGAGTTTTGGAATAGACTGGTTGGGCCAAATGGCCTGGTTCCACACTATGGCGATTCTATTCAGGTTATTGTCCAGCCCTGTCAACCATCCCCGTCTCTTGAACCTTGCCTTATCCCCAATATTCTCCTTAACACTGTAATCTCCTCCAGACTCTAAAACACTCCTTGGCGATGTAACCTTCTCCAGTCCTTGCAAAGATCGATATGTCTGTCACCTCTTCCTGCTTTTAGAACCCTTCCTATAACTATTACCATTTGGTACAGCACTCCCAATCATTGTTCCCTCTTGAAACTCCCAGAAACATTTGTGTCTCTGAAAACTCATCTGGACTGTCTCAACTTCCTTTTGACAGTTACGTGCTGAGACCTGCTCTGTATCAGTGAAGTAATTAAGTCTTGGCAACACTCACTGTTATAACCTCCCTCCAGTTTTACAGCACTGAGGATCTGTAGAAGCTCTTTTCAACCCGACATCTCTGTGTCTGTAACCTCCTCCACTCCCCATAATACATTCTCTCTGAACTCCTCTGTAGTCCACTAAACACTCCCTAACACTGTCTGTATCAGTGTAACCTTCACCAAACACACAACCTTCCCTATCTGTGTAAATCCCTACACCGGTCCCTGTCCCTCTCAGCTCCGTCTAACAATACAACCCTCCATGTCTGTGTATTCACCTTCAGTCCCTACTCACCTCCCTATCTGTGTAACCTTCTCCATGCATTTTTGCTTCAGTCTCTTCAACTGTCCCTGTCAGTGTAACCTCTTCCAGGCGCGAATATCCTCCTCTTTTTGACTTACTCAGACCACACAACCCTCACTATCTATAACCTACTCCTGTCTGAGAAACCTACCGCTGCAAATTGCTCCAACTCTTCAACTCTCCATAAGCTCCTGCAGTTCTTACATCCCTCCCTATCTTCCAAACCTCTTCCAGTCCCTAAACACCTAGTCTGTGGAGACCCGACCTCCATCCCTATCAGTGTAATCCTCTCAGGTCTCTCAGTACTCCTGATCTATCGAACTCACTCCATGCCTGTGCCTCTCCCAATCCAGTCCCTACAAAACCTATTATCTATTTAACACCCTCCTGTCACTATCAACTCCTTGTCAATGTAAGCTCCTCCTGTGTCTCCACCATCTACCCATCTTCATAACCTTGTCCAGCTCTTTCACAACTATCTCTTTAGATGTCACCTTCCTCTACAACTTCCTCCTGTTTGTGCTATGCTCCCTTATCTGTGAAACTGTTTCTGACCAAAATTGTTATCCCAGTCTCTAAACAGAAATCCAGATTCCACAGCCTCCATAACTCCTAGAACCTAAGCCTTCCTATGTCTATAAACATCTTCAGTCACGACTACCCTGCATATCTCTGTTTGTTCTTCTAGTCGATACAAATATCTTTACCTCTGTAATCTGCTCAGCTCCCTAAAACAGTCACTGTCTGTGATCCAGCCCTGGCGTACAAACATCCTTATCCCTGTAAACCTCTCCATCCCTCCCAACATTCCCATCTCCATGAGCCCGTCAGCCCTACAGCTCTCTACATTTCTGTAACCTCCTGTGGGTCTATGGTCCTCCCTCCCTGTGAAACCACTTCCAGTCCCCACACCCCTCCCAATCTGGGTCCTCTGCTCCAGATCAGACCATTGCTGTCTCTGTAAACACCTCCAATCCTGATAACTCTTCCCATTTGTGTAACCTCGTTCAGACCCCATACTCTCCAGCTTCCTGAATCATCTTCCTGCATTGCAACCAAAACCACATGTTTATGTAATATCCACCAGTGCTTACACCCTCCCCAACTCAGTAACCACTTGCAGCCCTAACAAAACACCTAAACTGTGAAACATCTCATTTCCCTAGAATCCTCCCTCCTTCCCTCCTCAAATGCCTTCATCACCATGAAACCTCACAATTACTGAAGCCTCCTTTTGGTACTGCAAACCTCCTAATGTCTGCAAAATCCTCCTGTCCTGATATCATCCCTGTCTCTGTAACCCCCACCACCCTCCAGTGTCCTTCTGGGGAACATGGCAGAGGAGGGAAGATTTTTGAAGTCCGAGCCATGTTACGGAGGTAGAATTCTGGGAATTACAGATTTGGTCGAATGTCTGTGGTGTGCAGATTATTGGCGAGGACTCTAAAGACAGGATTTATGACTACTTGGTAAACCATAGTTACATTAGCCACAGTCAGTATGGGTTTGTGTGGGGTCAGGTCATGCCTCACAAATCTTATTGAATTCTTTGAGGATATGGCAGAATATGTTGATGTTCGTTCAGAAAAGAAGGAAAATTGGGATACAGGGAAATCTGTCTGTCTGGATACAGGATTGGATGGCCCAGAGAAGACAGAGGGTGGCAGCAGATGGACAGTATTGAGCCTGGAGCTCAGTGACCAGTGGTGTTCTGTAACAATCGGCTCTGGGACTCTGCTCTCTGTGATTTTTGTAAATCATTGGATGTGGATGTTGGAGAGTGGGTTAGTAAGTTTGCCAATAACATAAAAGTTGGTGGAGTGGTGGGGAATGTGGAGGGCTGTTGTAGGTTGCAATGGGACATTAACAGGACGCAGAGCTGGGCTGGAAGTGGCAGATGGAGTTCAATCTGGAAAAGTGTGAAGTGATTCATTCTGGAAGGTCGAATTTGAATACAGAATACAGGGTGAAAGGCAGAACACTTGGCAGTGCAGAGGAACAGAGAGATCACGGGGTCCTTGTCCATAGATCCCTCAAAATCGCCACGCACGTTGGTAGGGTTGTTAAAAAGGCATATATTGTGTTGGCTTTCCTTAGAAGGGGATTGACTGTAAGAGCCGTGAGGTTTTACCGCATCTTTATAGCGTCCTGATGAGACCACACTTGGAATATTGTGTTAGGTTCTGGTCCCTTGTTTACAGGAAGGCTGTGCAAGTTTTAGAGAGCGTACACAGGAGATCTACCTGGATGCTGCCTGGAATGGAGGGCAGTTCTTACGAAGAAAGGTTGAGGGGTCTAAGGCAATTTTCATTGGAGAAGGGGGCGGGGTGACTTTGTGGAGGTGAACAAGATGATAAGAGGCACAGAGTGAGTGAATTGTCAGAGACTTTTCGTCCTATTGGCATAAATGGCTATTACACGAAGGCATCATTTTAAGGTGAATGGAGGATGGATAAGAGGATAGAGAATAGTAGGTGGTTGGACGGACTGCCAATGGTGGTAGTAAAATTAGATACATCTGGGACATTTAATAGACTCTTGGACAGACATATGGATAATAGTAAAATGAAGGGTATGTAGTATACTTTGGTCTTACAGTTGGATAAAAGGTTGGCATGAAATCATGGCCGAAAGGTCTTGGGCTGAACTGTTCTGTGTTCTACGTTCTGTATGGTAAACTGGGTAATAAGCTCAGATCAGTGTAAAAGGATATGGCATTCACGAGGAGCTAGTCAACTGGATACAAACTTTGGTTGATGGATGTAGACAGAGGGTGATGGGGGACATGCTGTTTTTCTGACTGGAGGCATGTGACCAGCGGTGGAGTGGGTCCCCTGCTGTTTGTCATTTGGATAAATTGTTTGGATGGAAATATTGGTTTCCTGGTAAGTAATTGTTTTGGGTGACACTGAAATTGGTGGTAAAGTGGACAATGAAAAAGGTTATCTGTGATACAACAGGATGAACAGCACTGCTGGGAGAGTGAGCTGAAGAATAGCAGATGGAGATTAATTAGATAAAGGTGAGGTGTTCCATTTTGGTGAAACAAACCAGGGTGGGACTTGTACAGTTGACGTTCGGGCCCTGGGTAGTGTTTTCAGGCAGAGATCCAGTGACCCAGGTACACAGTTCTTTGAAAGTGGTGTCACAGGTAGACAGGCTGGTGAAGCAGGTGTTTGGGATGGTTACCTTCATTGGGGAGAGCATTAAGAGTAAGAGTTGGGATGTCATGTTGTGGCTGTAAAAGACATTGGTGGGGCCACCATTAAAACATTGTTGATCAGTAGGAAGAACTCATCTAGTTCACTTACCTCCTTTAGGGAAGGACATCAAATATTCTAAACTGGTCTGGCCGACATGTGACTCCAGACCCACAGCAATATGGCTGACTCTGAGCTACCCTCTCAGTAATTAGCAGTGGGGTCAAAGAGCGTTGTTCCAGGATGTGACACCCACTTCTCATGAATGAATAAATAAAAATACCTATGTCCCACCGTACCTCTGCAAACCCCTCCAGCTGCAGCAATCTGTACTGGCTTTGTAACACCGTTCAGACCCTGACCACTCTCTGTAACACTCTCACCACCATCCAGCACCTTCACCTCTCCCTGTTCCTATCGTGTCAATAAACCCTGACCGTGGCTCCCATTCCCACAGCCCTCTTCCTGCGAGCAGACCCATTGCAATCCATTATCTTTTACTCCTAGAACACTTTCTCACTTCAGGATTTAAGCACTTTTTGGTGATCTTCTCACCTTATAATCTCGTATGATTCCTTTTGTCCTGAGTGAGGGATCAGTGGGAATTTCTTGCTGAGGTTTTTACTGTTTCAATGGTATGTCCTTTTGTTGAGTATTTTGCATTGTCCCTTCAAATGTTTTCCACTGTTCATTTCCAGGCACATAATTCAGTCTCTTCAGTCTGTTTACCTTGGTCCGTTCTCCTCTCACACCCATGTCATTGGCTATTTTTGTTTCTAGTTATAGCTTGTCCTTTCTGTGATTCACTTTAAAACTTTATATTTATTTAAACTGCACTTTATCACAATTTCCCGAAGGATCTCTGCAGGTGACATTACTCATTCACCAAGTTTCATTACACGGTCGCTCTGCGATAGTTATGTCCCTTAACAGGTGCACAATGTGTTTTTCAAAGAAACACTGAAAAAAATTTAACCGAACTCCTCTTCCAATATCAATGTTGACCGGGTGATTGTCCCAGATTATACAAATATTGACGTTTTCCAAAATTATCTCAATGCTTTTGTTAAAAAAATTCCAATGAGTTCCTGTTTATTGCAGTGACGAGCAATGAAATACTGTTCGGTAGCTAAAACTGTTCTGTTGCTTGTGTCCTTGGCAAGTAGTAGCCAGAATTTACATTCAGACTGACTCTACTTCATGATCTGATACCAAATGCTTTCTCTGTAATGTCTTTGTTACCCATTATTGTTAGCGTTGTCTGTTTTGCCTGAGTTTGCACTAGATTATGAA
The DNA here is from genome assembly GCF_037043375.1 of Chiloscyllium plagiosum. Lineage (NCBI taxonomy): Eukaryota > Metazoa > Chordata > Chondrichthyes > Orectolobiformes > Hemiscylliidae > Chiloscyllium > Chiloscyllium plagiosum. The sequence goes on from NW_028270183.1 coordinate 73,009,533, forward strand.
CCACTGATTATTTTTGTCCACGCTGTATCCATGTCTCTCTGGTGTCTAAATCTCTTTTATCTCTGTGTCACAAATCCATCTACCGTATTGCAGCAACGTTGTCCATTCAAAAAAACATAATATACTCTCTACCACAATTTTCTGTCACAAATCTATTTGCTGATGTACAGTTTTAGTTAAACTCTGTCCCATCCTGTTCCTTTCTGCTTGTCTTCAGCCACATCCCCATGCTGTTCCATTGCTTCAACTTTTCCCTTTGGATTTGGAAAGCTCCTTTCACCTGCATCCTCTCTGTCAGTTTAATGCCCTGTCCACAAACCTACTGACATGATTGTCCAGGACACTGGTCCCAGCACAGTTCCTAATAGATTTTTTTTTAAAATCAGGTCTGGGATGTGTGAGTCTCTGGCTGACCAGCCTTTCTTGCCCAGTCCTAGAAGCCCTTGAACTGAGTAGCTTGCTCGGCCATTTCAGAGGGGAATTGAGAGGCAAACACTTTGCTGTGGGGATGTCGTGCAGACCACGTGAGGATGGGCAGATGTCCTTCTCTAAAGGACAAGTGTTTGGATTTGTTGTACATCAGTAATTGTTTCATAGTTATTTGTGGATTGTTAATTATTAATTATTATTTTTAAAATTATTGATATCAAATGTCTCCTTTTCAGATGGTGGGATTCAAACCTGCCTCCCCTGAACATTAGCTGACGTTTTGGATACATTCTCTCGCAATAATACCACTAGGCCATTACTTCACCTGCTCACTGGGTGCTCATCCCTGAGCACTGATACCAGGGCATCATGAAACTAAACACATTCTTCCGACACAATTGTGTGATCCTGACATCTTTCAGCAATCTGGGACTATTACTTAATATCGCTCCATTTTCCAGATGTCTGTGGAACTCAGTGCCATTCTCCATGTGTAACCCTCACAGCATCTGTTTAATATCCCATTCTGTCTATTTCTCTGTCTCCTGCAGGTACTCAGGAAAGTCCTGACTCAATAGCCTTCCCAGCTGCGTGGTAGATCGTCCATCGCCACATTGAACACAGATGGTCTGCTAGAGACAGACAAAGGGAAAGGAGATCTGGAGCCTTCAATAAATCCTGTAGTGAGGTAAGGTCACCCACAGTGCACAGAGCAAAGAACAATGAGAGGTCTCCAAATATCTGTGAACACAACATGACATAGATACAGTGCTGGAGGGGGAGCACAGTACACACATACACCCCCGGCTCAATCACCACCCCCATGTAAGTTCTGTTCCATTAAGACTCACTACTCGACAACAGTGTATCTATGGCATGTCTTGTGGTCCAGTGTCTTCAATAATTTTTAATTCCTATAACAGATCCTATCGCTGTAACCTCCTCCCTTCCCGATAGTCCCTCCACATATTTGAAATGCACTGCATTCCAGCCTACCATCCCTATCCCTGTAACTTGCTTCAGTGTCTACAACATGCCTTATCTCGGTAGTCTCCTCCTCCAATAAGGTAAAAACAAGTACTGCAGATGCTGGAAACCAGAGTCTAGATTAGAGTGGTGCTCGAAAAGCACAGCAGGTCAGGCAGCATCCGAGGAGCAGGAAAACTGATGTTTTGGGCAAAAGCCCTTCATCAGGAACAGAGGTCTGGATCCTGCAGAGTGGGGAGATAAGTGAGAGGGGGGGTGGGGATGGGGAGAAAGTAGCATAGAGTACAATAGGTGAATGGGGTGGGGAAGAAGGTGAGAGGTCAGAGTGGAGGATGGGGAAGGTAGCAAAGTGTACAATGGGTGAATGGGGGTGATAGGTCAGAGACGAGGGTGGAGTGGATAGGTGGGAAGGGAGATAGGCTATTAGGACAGGTCATGAGGGCGGTGCTGAGCTGGAAGCCTGGAGGTGGAGTGAGATGGGGGAAGGGGAAATGAGGAAACTGGTGAAGTCCACATTGATGCCCTGGGGTTGAAGTGTTCCGAGGCGGAAGGTGAGGCGTTCTTCCTCCAGCCATCGGGTGGTGAGGAAGTGGCGGTGGAAGAAGCCCAGGACCTGCATGTCCTCGGCAGAGTGGGAGGGGGAGTTGAAATGTTGGGTCACAGGGCGGTGGGGTTGATTGGTGCGGGTGTACCAGAGATGTTCCCTAAAGTGCTCTGCTAGGAGGTCTCCAGTCTCCCCAATGTAGAGGAGACCGCATCTGGAGCAACGGATACAATAAATGATATTGGTGGATGTGCAGGTAAAACTATTGATGTGGAAGGTTCCTTTGGGGCCTTGGATGGTGGTGAGGGGAGAGGTGTGGGCGCAGGTTTTGGAATTCCTGCAGTAGCAGAAGAAGGTGCCAGGAAGGGAGGGTGGGTTTTTGGGGGGCGTGGAACTAACCAGGTAGTCACGGAGGGAATGGTCTTTGCGGAAAGTGGAGAGGGGTGGGGACCGAAATATATCCCTGGTGGTGGGGTCCGTTTGGAGGTTGCGGAAATGTCGGCAAATGATTTGGTTTATGCGAAGGTTGGTAGGGTGGAAGGTGAGCACAAGGGGCGTTCTGTCCTTGTTACGGTTGGAGGGGTGGAGTTTGAAGGCGGAGGTGCGGGATGTGGACGAGATGCGTTGGAGGGCATCTTTGACCACGTGGGAAGGGAAATTCCGATCTCTAAAGAAGGAGGCTACCTGGTGTGTTCTGTGGTGGAACTGGCCCACCTGGGAGCAGGTACGGTGGAGGGGGAGGAATTGGGAATAGGGGTTGGGAATTTTGCAGGCGGTTGGGTGGGAAGATATATAATCTAGCTAGCTGTGGGAGTCGGTAGGTTTGTAAAAAAATGTCGGTGTCAAGTCGGTTGTCATTAATGAGGATGGAGAAGGCCAGGAAGGGGAGGGAGGTATCAGAGATGGTCCAGGTAAATTTAAGGTCAGGGTGGAATGTGTTGGTGAAGTTGATGAATTGTTCAAACTCCTCGAGGGAACACGAGGTGGTGCCAATGCAGTCATCAATGTTGCGGAGGAAGACGTGGGGAGTGGTGCCACTGTAACTACGAAAGATGGACTGTTCACCGTAGCCAACAAAGAGACAGGCATAGCTTGGGCCCGTACGGGTGCCCATGACTACCCCTTTGATCTGCAGGGAGTGGGAGGATTTGAAGGAAAAATTGTTAAGGGTGAGGACAAGTTCAGCCAAACGAATGAGAGTATCGGTGGAAGGGTACTGTTGTGGACGTCGGGAGATGAAGAAACGGAGGGCCTTGAGGTCCTGGTCATCGTGGATGGATGTGTAGAGGGATTGGATATCCATTGTGAAGATGAGGCGTTGGGGGCCAGGGAAATGGAAGTCTTGGAGGAGTGGAGGGTGTGAGTCGTGTCTCAAACAAATGTGGGTAGTTTCTGGACTGGGGGATAGGACAATGTCGAGGTCGGCAGACATGCGTTCGGTGGGGTAAGAGCATGCTGTGACAATGGGTCGGCCAGGGTGGTCAGGCTTGTGGATCTTGGGAAGGAGGTAGAACCGGGCAGTGCAGGGTTCCTGGACTGTAAGGTTGGAATCTGTGGGTGGGAGATCTCGTCCTGAGGTGATGAGGTTCTCTATGCTCTGGGAGATGACGGTTTGTTGATGGGAGGTGGTTCATGGTAGAGGGGGTGGTAGGAGGAGGTGTCTTTGAGTTGGCATCATGGCTTCAGCGGTGTAGAGGTCAGTGCACCAGACTACCACAGCACCCCCTTTATCTGCTGGTTTGATGGTGAGGTCGGTATTGGAGCAGAGGAAGTGGAGGGCTGCACGTTGTGAGGGTGAGAGGTTGGAGTGGGGGGGTAGATAGGTTGAGGCGGTTAATGTTTCGGTGGAAGTTGGAAATGAAGAAATCGAAGGCAGGTAATAGGCCAGCGCGGGGTTTCCAGGTGGATGGAGTGTATTGGAGGCCGGCAAAGGGGTCCTCACAAAATAGGCGGGAGTCTTCATTGTAAAAGTAAGCTCTGAGGCGGAGGTTGTGGAAGAAGTGTTCGATGTCACGGCGTGTATTAAATTAATTGATGTGTGGACGGAGGGGGATAAAGGTGAGGCCTTTGCTGACGACTGATCTATCGTCCTCAGTGAGGGGGAGGTCAGGGGGAACGGTGAAAACTCGGCAGGACTGGGAGCTGGGACCAGGCATAGGTGTGGAGCTGCGGGAGGCGACGGAGCCTGTAACTGGAATGGGTGTGGTGTTAGGGGGGATGGGGATGGAGTCATGAGCAGGAGTGGTGTACCCCTCAGGGTTGTGGGGGCAGGGATGGTGACGGTGGGACCTGGAGGGGGGGGTGTCAGCAGAATGCAGGTGAGTGACATTGGTGGGGGCGGAAGTGGTGGCAAACACGGCAGCGGGGGGGGGGGGGCGTGGAAGTCACTGAGTGTGTGACATCAGCGATGATGTGAGGGGCGGAAGTGATGTTACTTGTGGTGTATGAGGAATTGTGAGGGGCGGAAATGGCATTTACTTTATTTTAACCAATAATTTCCTGTCACAAATCTGTTTGACAATGTCGTATTTTAATTAAACTCAGTCCCTTACTGTTTCTTTCTTTTGGTCTTCATTCACATCTCCATGGTGTTCCAATATTTCAAACTTTCTCTTTGGACTTGGGAATTTCCATTCACCTGAGACCTGTCCCCCTCCTTATCTGTGTCCATTTATAGCGCAGTGCAAAATCTGGTACCAGAGGAGCCTATCCCAATAAAATAGCTTAGTCCTCCCTGAGTACTGGTAGCAGTGCTCACTGGTCAGAACCACTTCTGATGATACCATTGTGTGATCCTGACACCTTCCAGCACACCGCTGATATCACTGTCTCTCTCCATGTGGTATCCCTCACTGTGTGGTTCTAATTGCTATCTCTGTCAGTGTCTCTCGCTCTTCCAGCTACTCCAGATCCTGAGCCAACAGCATTCTCCACTCCAGAGGGAAGCAACTGCACAGGCCATGGATGGAGACTGGGAATTTCCAGATCTCTGTGGGACTCAGTGCCATTCTCCATGTGTAACCTTCATTGCATTAGTCTAATTTCCCATTCTGTCTACTTCTCTGTCTCCAGTCAGTATTCCTGATGTCCCTGACTCAGCAGAATTCCCAATTCCTGTCTCGTCCATCACCACATTGAAGACAGTTGGTCAGCCAGAGAGAGATGGAGAGTGAGGTCTGGAGCCTTCAGTAAATCCTGCAGCCGGTAAGATCACTCACAGTAAACAGCACAGGGAGGAGTTAGTGGACTTTAATTCAGACCCTGAGGGCATGATGTAGGAACAATGCTGGGCAAGGACAATGAGAAAATTCTCAGGCTTCATTATCACCATCTTGTCTGTAAATTCATCTGTTCCACAGAACCCTCTCTACTTCTGTCAGTTACTCCATTGTCTGTTTCATAGATACCACTTCCCCTATCTCTCTCAGCCCCTACAATCCTGCATATCCCTGTAAACTCCTCATATCAGTAAAACTCTCCAAGTTTCTGCCTTTGCCTTTTGTCCCAGGTTCTGTCACATCTCTTCTTAACTGAAGAAAAACAACTCTTCAGGTCCTTAAGCTATCCGTGTCGGTGTAGTCCTTTCCAGACCTGAAAGACCTCCCTGTCTTTGTGACTTTGTTGAACTCCTACTACCTTCATGATCTCTGTAACCTTCCCGTCACGACTACACAAAGCTCTGTACCTTAGTAACCTCCTCCAACTGTTAGACTCCTCCTTGTCTCTGGGCACAAAGCAGACTGACCCTGCTTCTCTCATAAATTAGTTTCTGCATTTCTAATGATGACTATGAACTCTTCCTGTCTCTAAAACGCACTCCGTCTCTGTAAACTCTGCTGGTCCCGATTGATGTAATTTCCTTCGGTAACTACAAACCTTTATACCTTTAATCTCCTCCAGACGCGACCACACAGTATGTTTCTATAACCTCTATGAGTGATAGAGTCATAGAGATGTACAGCACAGAAACAGACCCTTCGGTCCAACCCGTCCATGCCAACCAGATATCCCAACCCAATCTAGTCCCACCTGCCAGCACCCAGCCCATATTCATCCAAACCCTTCCCATTCATATACCCATCCAAATGCCTCTTAAATGTTGCAATTGTACCATCCTCCAGCACATCCTCTGGCAGCTCGTTCCATACTCGTACCACCCTCTGCGTGAAAAAGTTGCCCCTTAGGTCTCTTTTATATCTTTCCCCTCTCACCCTAAACCTATGCTTTCGAGTTCTGGACTCCCTGACTCCAGGGAAAATACTTTGTCTATTTATCTTATCCTATCCATGCCCCTCATAATTTTGTAAACCTCTGTAAGGTCACCCCTCAGCCTCCGAAGCTCCAGGGAAAACCGCCCCAGCCTGTTCAGCCTCTCCTTGTAGCTCAAATCCTCCAATCCTGGAAACCTCCTTGTAAATCTTTTCTGAACCCTTTCAAGTTTCACAACAATTCTTCCAATAGGAAGGAGACTGGAATTGCAACAAAATATTCCAACAGTGGCCAAACCAATGTCCTGTACAGCCGCGACACGACCACCCATCTCCTGTACTGAATACTCTGACCAATAAAGGAAAGCATACCAAATGCCGCCTTCTCTATCCTATCTACCTGCGACTCTACTTTCAAGGAGCTAGGAACTTGCACTCCGAGGTCTCTTTGGTCAGCAACACTCCCTAGGACCTTACCATTACGTGTATAAGTCCTGCTAAGATTTGCTTTCCCATTGGCCCATCTGGTCCAGATCCAGTTGTAACCTTCTTCGCTCTCCACTACACCTCCAATTTTGTTGTCATCTGTAAACTTATTAACTATACCTCTTATGCTCGCATCCAAATCATTTATGTAAATGACAAAAAGTAGAGGGCCCAGCACTGATCCTTGTGGCACTGCACTCGTCACAGGCCTCTAGTCTGAAAAACAACCCTCCACCACCACCCTCCGTCTTCTACATTTGAGCCAGTTCTATATCCAAATGGCTACTTCTCCCTGTATTCCATGAGATCTAACCTTGCTAATCAGTCTCCCATGGGGAACCTTGTCGAATGCCTCACTGAAGTCCATATGGATCACATCTATCACTCTGCCCTCCTCAATCTTCTTTGTTACTTCAAAAAACTCAATCAAGTTTATGAGACATGATTTCCTATGCACAAAGCCATGTCCACTATTTCTAATCAATCCTTGCCTTTCCAAATACATGTGCATCTTGTCCCTCAGGATTCCCTCCAACAACTTGCCCACCACTGAGTTCAGGCTCACTGGTCTATAGTTCCCTGGCTTGTCTTTACCACTCTTCTTAAACAGTTGCACCACTTTTGCCAAACTCCAGTCTTGTGGCACCTCACCTGCGACTATTGATGATACAAATATCTCAGCAAGAGGCCCAGCAATCACTTCTCTAGCTTCCCACAGACTTCTCTGGTACACCTGATCAGTTCCTGGGGATTTATCCACCTTTAACCGTTTCAAGACATCCAGCACTTCCTCCTCTGTAATCTGGACATTTTGCAAGATGTCACCATCTATTTCCATACAGTCTATATCTTCCATATGCTTTTCCACAGTAAATATTGATGCAAAATATTCATTTAGTATCTCCCCCATTTTCTGCAGCTCCACACAAAGGCCGCCTTGCTGATCTTAGAGGGGCCCTATTCTCTCCCCAGTTACCCTTTTTTCCTTAATATATTTGTAAAAACCCTTTGCATTCTCCTTAATTCTATTTGTCAGACCTATCTCATGTCCACGTTTTGCCCTCCTGATTTCCCTCTTAAGTATACTCCTACATCCCTTATACTCTTCTAAGGATTCACTCGATCTATCCTGTCTATACCTGACATATGCTTCCTTCATTTTCTGAACCAAACACTCAATTTCGTTAGTCATCCAGAATTCCCAATACTTACCAGCCTTCCCTTTCACCCTGACAGGAACATACTTTCTCTGGACGCTTGTTATCTCATTTCTGAAGGCTTCCCATTTTCCAGCCATCCCTTTAGCTGCGAACATCTGCCTCCAATCAGCTTTCAAAAGTTCTTGCCTAATACCGTCAAAATTGGCCTTTCTCCAATTTAGAACATCAACTTTTAGATCTGGTCTATCCTTTTCCATCACTATTTTAAAACAAATCGAATTATGGTCGCTGGCCCCAAAGTGCTCCCCCACTGAGACCTCACTCACCTGCCCTGCCTTATTTCCCAAGAGTAGGTCAAGTTTTGCAACTTCTCTAGTAGGTACATCCACATACGGAATCAGAAAATTGTCTTGTACACACTTAAGAAATTCCTCTCCATCTTGAACACTATGGCAGTCCTAGTCGATGTTTGGAAAGTTAAAATCCCCTACTATGACTACCCTATTATTCTTACAGATAGCTGAGATCTCCTTACAAGTTTGTTTGGCAATTTCCCTTTGACTATTGGGGGGTCTGTAATATAATCCTAATAAGGTGATCATCCCTTTCTTATTTCTCAGTTCCACCCAAATAACTTCCCTGGATGTATTTCTGGGAATATCCTCCCTCAGCACCGCTGTAATGCTATCCCTTATCAAAAATGTCACTCTCCCTCCTCTCTTTGCTCCCTTGCTATCCTTCCTGTAGCATTTGTCTCCTGGACCATTAAGCTGCCAGTCCTGCCCATCCCTGAGCCATGTTTCTGTAATTGCTATGAGATCCAAGTCCCATGTTCCTAACCATGCCCTGAGTTCATCTGCCTTCCCTGTTAGGCCCCTTGCATTGAAATAAATGCAGTATAATTTATTAGCCCTACCTTTTCCCTGCTTGCCCTGACTGTTTGACTCACTTCTGTTCTCAGCTGTACCCGTCTCAGATCGAGCTCCCAAAATCCTCCCTGTGATTTTTATCATGTCCCATCCCTGCATTCCTCCAAATCCATGTAAAGTCCTTCCATTCCTAAAACCTTCCCTGCACCTGTCACCTGTTCCAGCTTCCACAACCCTCCCTATCTCTGTAAGATACCACCCCCACACCACCCTGTCCCAGTGGTGTATCACTAAATTCCAGTAGTCACTATAATATCAGGGTAAGGTGTGAACGCAGGAATACTGTACTGGGTTAGATGATCAGTCGTGATCATATTGAATGGTGGGACCGACTCTGTGGTCAAATGGCCGATACCTGCTCTTCTTTCCTGTGCTTCTCTATAAGCTTACTATTTATATAACCTCCTTCATGTCCCCACAGCCCTCCCTATCTCCATAAACTCCTTCAGTCCCCACGACTCTTCCTTTACATGTAACCTGAATCATTCCCCACAAACCTCCCTAACTCCATATCCTCTAAAAGGCCCTATGACCCTCCCTATCTCCATAATCTCATCCTGACCCAACGACCCTCCCATTCAATGTAACCTCCTTCAATCCCCACGATCCTCCTGATCTGTGCAACCTCCTTTAGGCCCAACAGCCCTGCAGATCTCTTTGGCCCCTTTCAGGCCCCACAGCACTCCCTATCTCCATAATGTCCTTCAGTCACCACTGCACTCTCTGTGTCCATAATCTCATACAGTCCCCACATCACTCCCTATCTCCATAATGTCCTTCAGTCCCCACGACCCTACTTATTTCCAAAACATCTATTGCCTGTTGAACCTGTAAGCTACCTTTTTCAGATGGATAAACACGAACTCCCATAACCCTTTCTGCTGCCAGTCTGAAACTAAACAGTGTTAACCTGATAGTAGGTCAGGATCTGAAATATGTTTGAAAGGATATGTCAATGAACAATAACTGGACCCTTAGAAGCACTTTTAATAAAAAGAGAATGTGTTTTTGAGCCTGTTGGATTTTATTTTTATTGGTGAGAATATAAATGTCAGTATAGATACGGGTGTAGGAGTGGTTGTACCGAGGATGCGGTTTATTTGAATTTTCAGAAACCTTTACTCAAGTTTCAATAAGGGCTAAAGAGTAACTTGGTAGAGAATAGGGCACCTTAACTGTCAGGAGGTGGGTGAGATATTAGACAAAATAGTGTTGTCAGAATTTACTGTGGAGAAAGACATGGAAGCTCAAGAAGTTGGGGAAATAAATAGCGATGTCTTGGAAAGAATCCTCAACAGAGAAGAAAAAGTGCTGGAATCTTAAAACAAATAAAGGTAGATCAATCCCCAGTCGCTTATTAGGTCAATCCGAGAATTTTGTGGGAATCTGGGGAAGAGATTGTAGTATCCCTTACAGAGATATTTATGTTCTTAACAGACTCAATGAGTTACTGGAAGACTGGAGGGTGGCTAATGCTGTTCCATCACTTGAGGTCTGCAGGGAGCAGCCAGGAAATCACAGCCCAGTGAGCCAGTTACATGGAGCAGCACGGTGGCTCAGTGGTTAGCACTGCTGCCTCACAGAACGAGGGACGCAATTTCAATTCCAGCCCTAGGCGACTGTCTGCGTGGAGTTTGCATATTCTCTCCAAGTCTGCGTGGGTTTCCGACAGGTGTGCCGGTTTCCACCCACAGCCCAAAGATGTGCAGGTTAGGTGAATCAGCCATGCGTTGTTCAAGAAAGGGAATAGAGATAATCCTGGGAATCACAGACCTATCAGTCTTCTGTGTGTGATGTGCAGATTATTGGAGAGGACTCTGAGATACAGGATTTATGATGCCTTAGAAAACCATAGTTTGATTAGCGGAAGTCGTCATGGCTTTGTAAGGGACAGGTCATGCCTCGAAAATCTTATTGAATCCTTTGAGAATGTGACAAAACACATTTATGGCTCATTGAGAAAGTACAGAACATGGGATACAGGGAAACCTGTCTGTCTGGATACAGAATTCCAGGACCATAGAAGACAGAGGGTGATGACAGATGGAAATCATTCAGCCTGGAGCTCAGTGACCAGTGGTTTTCTGCAGGGAGAGGTCAAAAAATCTCTGCTCTTTGTGATTTCTGGATGACTTGGATGTGTGAGTGGAAGAGTGGGTACGTAAGTTTGCCAATGACACGAAGGTTGGTGGAGTGGTGAATAGTGTGGATGTCTGCTGGAGTTTGCAATGGGACATTGACAGGGTGTAGAGCTGGGCTGAGAAGTGGCAGATGAAGTCAAATCTGGAAAAGTGTGAAGTGCTGCAATTTGGAAGGTGAGACTTGAATGCAGAATACAGGGGTAAAGGCAGAATACTGAATAGTGTGGATGAACAGATGGATCTTGGATTTCATGACCAAAGGTCCGTCAAATTTACCGCCAAGCTGATAGTGTTGTTAAGAAAGAATATGTTGTATTGGCTTTCATTAGCTGGGGGATTGAGTTTTAAAGCCATGAGGTCATGCTGCAGCTCTATACAGCCCTGTTTAGACCCTGATTAGAATACTGTGTTCAGTTTTGATCCCTTCATTACAGGAAGTATGTGGAAGCTTTAGAGAGGGTAAAGAGGAAGTTTACTCGGATGCTACCTGGACTGGAGAGCATGTCTTATGAAGAAAGGTTGAGGGAGCTGAGGCTTTTCTCATTGGAGTGAAGAAGAGTGCGCTGTGACTAGGTAGAGGTGAACAAGATGGTGTGAGGCAAAGATAGAGTGAACAGTGAGACACCTCTTTATCCCATGTCATACATGGTACAAGGGGGCATAATTGTAAGGTGATTGGAGGATGGGTAAGGGGAGATTTCAGATGTAGGTTCTTTACACAGAGAGTGGTGGGTGGGTGTAACGGGACATTTTAACAGACTCGTGGATAGGCACATGGATGATAGCAAAATGAAGGGTATGTAAGTTAGTTTGATCTTACAGTCGGGTAAAAGATGGCCATGGCATCATGGCCGAAGGGTCTTGTGTTGTACTGTTATGTGTTCTACGTTCTGTATGGTAAACTGGGTAATAAGCTCAGATCCATGGTAAAAGGATATGGCATTCAGGAGGAGCTAGTCAACTGGATACAAAATTGGGCTTGATGGTCGGACACAGAGGGTGATGGGAGTCATTTGCCTTTCTGACTGGAGACATGTGCCCAGCAATGAAGTGGGTCCCCTGTTGGTTGTCATTTGGATAAATGGTTTGGATTGGAATATTGGTTTTGTGGTAAGTAAGGTTTTTGAGTGACACTGTAATTGTTGGTAAAGTGGACAGTGAAGAAAGTTATCTGTGATACAACAGAATGAACAGTACACTGGGATAGTGGGCTGAAGAATAGCAGATGGAGTTTAATTAGATAAATGTGAGGTGTGCCATTTTGGTGAAACAATCCAGGGTGGGACCTGTACAGTTAATGTTCGGGTCCTGGGTAGTGTTGTCAGTCAGTGACCCAGGGATGCAGGTACACAGTTCTTGTAAGTAGTGTCACAGGTAGACAGGCTGGTGAAGCAGGCATTTGGGATGGTTACCTTCTTTGGGCAGAGCATTGAGAGTAGAAGTTGGGATGTCATGTTGTGGCTGTACAGGACATTGGTGAGGCCACCATAAAAGCATTGTTGATCAGTAAGAATTACTCATCTGGTTCACTTATGTCCTTTCGCGAAGAACATCTGACATTCTAACCTGGTCTGGCCTGCACGTGACACCAGACCCACAGCAATATGGCTGACTCTGTGCTATACTCTGGGTAATTGGTAGTGGGGCAAAGAATATTGGTCCAATCAGTGACATCCTTATCCCATGAATGAATAAATAAAAATACATATGTCCCTCCCTACCTCTGCAAATACCTCCAGCTGCAGCAATCCGTACAGGCTTTGTAACACCGTTCAGGCCCTGACCACTCTCTGTAACACTCTCACCACCTCCAGCACCTTCATCTCTCCCTGTTCCTTTTGTGACATAAAACCTTGACAATTATTCCCTCTTCCATCTGACCTTCTCCTACGAGCAGACCCTTTGCAATCCCTTTAAAGCTTATTCCTAAAACATTCTCTCACTTCAGGATTTTAAGTACTTTTTGGTGATCCTCTAAGCCTGATAATCTAATATGATCCTTTTTACTTGAGTGTGGGACCGATGGAGATTTCTTGCTGAGGATTTGTCTGTTTCAATGGAACATCCTTTTGTTGAGTGTTTTACACTGTTCCTTCAAATGTTTTCCACTGTTCATTGACAGGCACATATTTCAGTCTGTTTAGCCTGTTTGTCTTGGTCAGTTCTCCTCTCAAACTCATGTTATTGGTTTATTTTTGTTTCTAGTTGTAGCTTGTCCTTTCTGTGATTCACTTTAGAACTTTATATTTCTTTAAACTGCACTTTATCACAATTTCCCAGAGGATCTCTCCAGGTAACATTACTCATTCACTAAGTTTCATCACACAACGGTCGCTCTGAGATAGTTCCGTCCCTCGCCAGTTGCACAATTTATTATTCAAAGAAACACTGAAAACTAATTCTCTGAACTCCTCTTCCAATATCACTCTTTCCAGTGTGACTATCCCACATTATGAGAATATTGACTTTTCCCAAAATTATCACACTGTGTTTGTTAAAATTTCAAATGAGTTCCTGTGTAATGCAGTAATGAGCAATGAAATGCTGTTCCGTGGCTAAAACTGTTCTGCTGCTTGCGTCCTCGGCAAGTAGTAGCCAGAATTTACATTCAGACTGACTCTACTTCATAACCTGAGACCAAATGCTTTCTCTGTAATGCCTTTCTTATCTCCATTATTGTTCGTGTTACCCATTTTGCCTGAGTTTCCGCAAGGTTGTGATCCATTGAATATTTATGTCCACCTTTTGTTCACCCTGTAACCATATCTCTCTGGTGTCTAAACCGCTTTTATCTCAGTGTCACAAATCCATCTGCCTTATTGATAAGACTTCGTCATTCACAAACCTATTCACTGATGTACAGTTTTAGTTAATCGCTGTCCCATCCTGTTCCTTTCTGTTTGCCTTCAGTCACATCCCCATACTGTTCCGATGCTTCACCTTTTCTCTTTGGATTTGGAAAGTTCCTTCCACCTGGACCCTGTTCCTGCATCCTCTTTGTCAGTTTAAAGCCCTGTCCTTAAACCTACTGACATGATTGGCCATGACACTGGTCCCAGCACGGTTCCAGTGGGATCATCCTATTGGATTTGTTTATAAATCAGGTGGGGGATGTGGGTGTCTCTGGCTGACCAGCCTTTATTGCCCAGCCCTAGCTACCCTTGAGCTGAGTAGCATGCTTGGCCATTTCAGAGGGCAATTGAGATGCAAACACTTTGCTGTGGGTATGTCGTGCAGACCACGTGAGGATGATCGGATCTCGTTGTCGAAAGGACAAGTGGGCGGCACGGTGGCTCAGTGATGAGCACTCCTGCCTCACAGCACCAGGGTCCCAGGTTCGATTCCAGCCGCGGGTGACTGTGTGGAGTTTGCACATTCTCCCCGTGTCTGCATGAATTGCCTCCAGGTGCTCCGGTTTCCTCCCACAGTCCAAAGACGTGCAGGTCAGGCGAATTGGCCATGCTAAATTGCCCATAATGTTAGGTGTATTAGGCTGAGGGAGATGGGTCTGAGTGGGTTACTCTTCGGAGCTATGGTTTCATATTTGTTTATGGACTGTTAATTGCTATTTTTAAAATTATTGATTTTAAATTCCACCATATCTTATGATGGGATTCAAACCTGCCTCCGCTGAACATTATTGTTAGGGCATTTGTCCAAAACCTCAGCTAATGTTACTGGGCCATCACTGCACCTGCTCACTGGTTGCTCATCCCTGAGCACTGATACATGAAGCTAAACCCATTCTTCCAACATGATTGTGTGATCCTGAAGTCTTCCAGCACTTTGGTGATATCACTTAGTCACTCTCCATGTGGTATCCCTCACTGTGTGGGTCTAATTGCTGCCTCTGTCAGTGTCTCTCGCTCTTGCAGCTGCTCCAGATCCTGAGCCAACAGAATTCTCTACTCCAGAGAGACGCAACAGCACAGGCCAGGGATGGAGTTTGGGATTTTCCAGATATCTGTGGGGCTCATTTCCATTCTCCTTTTGTAACCCTCACTGCATCAGTCTAATTTCCCATTCCGTCTATCTCTCTGTCTCCTGCAGATACTCAGGAAGTTCCTGACCTAATAGACTCCCCAACTGCCGGATGTCTCATCCATCACCCCATTGAAGATGATTGGTCAGCCAGAGAGACAAAGGGCAGGGAGATCTGAAGCCTTCAATAAATCCTGCAGCAAGGTAAGATCACTTACAGTGCACAGAGCAGAGAGCAATGAGCGGGTTCCAAGCATCGGCTAACAAGACATGATATAGATACAGTGCTGGAGGGGAACACAGTATAGGCACACCCCAGACTCAATCACCACATCTACTTTAACCTATGTTGCACTGAGACAGCACCGAGATTTCAGAGTTATCAATCCAGGCCTGCGCTGTCTTAGTGAGCATCAGGACAACAGAGGTTAAAGTAGGCCTCCGACAAGAGGTTGGGAATGCTGCCTGGGATCTTTCTGTTCTGCGTTCTCCCTCCGACACTGTACTAAGACTCACTACTCTGCAACGCTGTATCTGTGGCATGGCTTGTGCACCAGTGTCTTCAGTCATGTTTAACTCCTATAACAGTAGTTGTCCATGTAACCTACTCCATTCCCGATAGTCCCTCTAAATATTTGAGATGTCCTGCAATCCAGATTGCCATCCCTATCACTGTAACTTGCTGCAGTGTCTACAACATGCCTTATTTCGGTACTGTAATCCTCTTTAACTGGATACAGAGTGATACAGCACGGAAACAGAACCTGTGGACCAACTCCTCAATGCTGCCCATGTTACCTAAACTGAACGAGTCTCATTTCCCTGCATTTGGCCCTTATCTCTTCAAACCTTCCCCTCTCAATGTATTTGCCCAAATGTCTTTTCCATGCTGTAATTGTTCTTGTTTCTCCCATGTCGCCTGGCAGTCCGTTCTGTCTGTGCACAATCCCCTGTGTATAATGTTCCCCCTCAGCTCCCTCTGTAAATCCTTGCTCTCTCATCTCCCGTTTATACCCTCTAGTTTTGGACTCACCTACCCTTGGATATTCACCATTCTTAGGCCCCGCATGGTTTTGTAAAACTTTATAAGGTCACCCCGTGGCCTCCTCTGCCCAAGGGAAATATTTAGGACAATGTTACAAATATATCTAATGTATGTAACAAAGTGCCGGCCAATGTTGGCAAATGTGCCAAATGCCGCTTTCCCCACCCTGTCCACCTGGTATATCACTTCCAAGGAACAATGTAACTGCACCCCTTGCTCTCTCTCTCTGTCTCTCTCTCTCTCTTTCTCTCTGTCTCTTTCTCTCTCTGTCTCTTTCTGTTGGACAACACTGCCCAGAGCCCTTCCATTAACTGTATTAGTCCTCCATGGTTTGTCTTAACAAACTCCAACAGCTGAATTAAACTCCATCTTTCATTCCTTGGTCCACTGGCCCAGTTGGTCAAGATCCCCTTTGATAACCGTATTTACTGCCCACGACACCATTCATTTGATCATCAACAAACTTTCGCACAATCACTCCTATATTTTGAACCAAATCATTTCTGTACATGATGCACATCAGTGGATCCAGGCCTGATCCTTTCTTCAATAATGGAATAAAACCATATTCTTGTCAGAGAGCCATACAGCATGGAAACTGACCCTTCAGTTGATACCCACCATAATCTAAAACTAAACTCTTCCCAGCTGCCTGTTGCTGGCCCATATCACCCTAACCCTTCCCTCTTCACCTGTTTATCCAAATATCTTTTAAATGTTGTAATTGTACCCACATCAACCCCTTTCTCAAGAAGTTCATTCCACACTCAAACCACCCTCTGTGTAGTAAATTGCCCCATATATTTTTTTGAACATCTCTCTCCTCTAACCTTAAAAATGTGACCCCTCCTCTTGAGACTCCCCCATCCTGGGGAAAAGGCAACTACCATGAAGTCGACCTATATATCTCAATGTTTTTCATAAACCTTTATAGCATCATGTCTCAACCTCCAGGCTGCAGTGAATAAAGACTCAGCCTATCCAGCCATTTTGCAGAACTCAAAAGCCTTCCATACCCAGCAATATCCTGGTAAATCTCTTCTGAACGCCCTGCAGCTTAATAATATCCTCTCTGTTAACTGGGCGACCAGAACTGGACAGAGTATTGCAGAACAGGCCTCACAAATGTCTATTTCCTCATTCCTGAAGAAGGGCTTATGCCCGAAACGTCGATTCTCCTGTTCCCTGGAAGCTGCCTGACCTGCTGCGCTGTTCCAGCAACACATTTTCAGCTCTGATCTCCAGCATCTGCAGACCTCACTTTCTCCTCACAAATGTCTGTGCAATCTCAACATGACGTCCCAAATCCTATACTCAATGGACTGAGCAATAGTCAGGCATGCAAAGCACTGTCTTATCCATTCTGTGATTGCAAGCTTCAAGAATTATGTACCTGAACCCGGAGATCCCTCTGCTCTAAAACACTAACCGAAGCCTTAACATTAATTGTATAAGCTCTACCCTTGTTTGTTTTACAAAATACATTACCTCGTATTTATTCAGATTGAATTCCATCTCTAGTTTTTCAGCCCATTCACTCACTTCATCAAGATCCCTTTGTAATCTCAGAAAACCTCCTTTACTGTCCATGATGCCACACTCCAGCCTGCCAGCCCATCACACATGGCTGTCAGTAGTACACATACCTTTGCTCCACAGTGTCCTGTGATACACTTAATCAGGTTCTGGGACTTGCCATAGCTTTGTGTTTTAAAACCTCCAGCACCATCTCTTCTATAACATGCACTCTTTTCAAGTCATAGAGATATACAGCATAGAAACAGACCCTTCGGTCCCCAACTCGTCCAGGCTTACCAGACGATCTAAATAAATCAATTCCCTTTTCCAGCATTTGGCCCTTATCCATCTACACCCTTACTATTCAGATGCCCATCCAGATACCTTTTCAATGTTGTAATTGTATCAGTCTCCATTACTTTCTCTCTCAGCTCATTCCATACACACATCACCATATGTGTGAAGAAGCTGTCCCTTCAGTCCCTCTGTAAACCATTCACCTCTAACCTTAAACTTATGCCCTCTAGTTTTGGACTCCCCAACTTCTGGGAAAAGGCCTTGAATGCTTACCCTATCCATACCACTCATGTTCATATAAACCTCTGTAAGGTCATCCCTCAGTCTCCGATTCTCCAGTGACAGTAACCCCAGCTTATTCAGCAACAACCCGGGCAATATCTTGTTAATCTTTTCTGAGCCCTTTCAAGTTTCACAACATCCTTCCTGTAACAGAGAGACTGGATTTGCAGAGTACTCCAATTGTGGTCTAATGTATTACTCTTGTTCCCTGAGTTCCCCAGTCTTTCTACACAGTAAGTTCTGGAGTGAAAAAATAGTTTAGAGTCTTAGCAAATATCCTGCAGTTCCACACATCGATGGCCTCATTGATCTTTAATGGACACTATTTTGTCCTGAGTTACTTATGCACTCTAAATATACTGATACAATCACTTTTGAATTCCCCCTTCCTTCCCTGCTGAGGCTGTTTCATTTAGCCTTTCTCTATTCCTGTTTTCTACTCAAAGTGTGTTCCTACAGCCCCTGTATATCCTCAGGGATTCCCTTGATCCAGCTGGCTATACCTGGATTCCCTTGATCCAGCTGGCTTTCCCTGACATGTGCCCCCTTTTCCTTGACCAGACCCTCAATAGACAGCCAGTGTTTCCGAATGCTGTCAGCATTGACTTGCACAAAAACAGGAACATGCTGGCACTGATCGATCAGTTTATCTCACTTTTAAAATATTCTCACTTGCCAAACTTCCATTTCCCTGTAAATAATTCCCTTCCCCAATCCCATTTTGAAAGTTCCTGGCTAATACGATCATGATTGGTCAGGCCCCATTTTATAACTTGCACTTGTGGACCAGGCCTGTCCTTTTCCAAAGCTGTTTTCAAACTACTAGAACTGTGGTCCCTTGGACAAAATGCTTTCCCACTCACATCACAGTCCCTTTCCCGACCTTGATTTCCAAGTGGATGTCAGGTTTTGCCCCTTTCTCTTTTCAGGCCATTTACATATTGATTGGGGGTTTTCTGGAACACAATTACCAAATTCCTCCCTTGCAAACCCTGAACACTGGCAGTCCCAGTCTAGGTTTGGAAAGTTCAAAAACCCTACCATAACGGGCCTATTATTATGGTTGATATTTAAAATGTCCCGACATATTTGTGCCTCAGTCTGTCACAGATTATTCGGGGTCAGCAGTCCGATCGTATCAAAGTGATGACCCATTCTTATTTCTCAGTTCCACTAACGTAGCTTCACTGGGCGATCCCACAGGAATATCCTCTCTAAGTACTGCTGTGATGATTCATGCAATCAAAACCCACCACCACACGTCCTCTCTTGCCTCCCCTTCCTGTAGCATCTCCACCTTGAAACAATGAGCTGCCAGTCCTGCCCCTCCCTCAGCTGTGTTTCTGTAATAACTATAATATCCCAGTCCCATGTTCTAATCCATGCCTTGAGTTCATCTTCCTTCGCTGTCAGGCCCCTTGCATTGAAATAAATGCAGTTTAATCATCAGTTTTCCCCCATTCCCTGCTATGTTCTTGCCTGCCTTGTCTGCTGAAATTGCTGTCTTTAACTCGTGTAACAGCCTACATTTATTTAAGGTCCAACACCCTGCCAGACTAGGTTATATCCTCTCAAGCAGCTCTAGCAATTCACCCCACCAGGATATACGTCCCTCTCCCGCTCCCAGATTCATGGGATGTGGGTGTCACTGCCTTAACCAGCGTTCTTTGACCCCATGCTAATTACCCAGAGATTGCTGGGGCCCTGGTGGATATATTTAATACTTTGCTGGACACAGGTGAAATGCTGAATGACTGGAGGATCGCTAATGTGGTTCCTTTGTTCAAGAAGGACAGCAGGGATAGGCCAGGTAGATTAGATTACTTACAGTGTGGAAACAGGCCCTTCGGCCCAACAAGTCCACACCGCCCCGCCGAAGCGCAACCCACCCGTACCCCTACATTTACCCCTTACCTAACACTACGGGCAATTTAGCATGGCCAATTCACCTGACCTGCACATCTTTTGGATTGTGGGAGGAAACCGAGCACCCGGAGGAAACCCACGCAGACACGGGGAGAACGTCCCTCTCCCTTTCCCACCCTGTCTTCCTGTGCTGACACCTTCAGGGATCTATGGACTTGTCCATCAAGGTCCCTGTATTCCTCAATACTCCGCAAGGTCCTACCATTCATTATGTCTGTCTTTCGTTTATCGTACCTCCCCCAGAGTATTACCTCACTTCAATCAGAAGTAAACTCTGCTTAGATTATCATCCGATCGACATCAGACTGCAGACGGAGACCATCCCCCTCACTGTGAACAACACCCTCACCTTTCATGTCATCTTCAAACCAACTAATGTTACCTTCTGCTTTCACATCCGAGTTATTAATGTTCAATGGTTCCTGCACAGATCCCTGTGGTACACCCGCTGGTGAAAGTATTCTATCCACCAATTTTGCATCCAATTTGCCAACTTGCCTTGGAACCCAGTCCTTTGGACCAGCCTTCCATGTTGGATCTTCTTTAAGGACTTAGTCAAGTCCGTGTAAACCACATCATCTGCACTGCCCTCATCAATATACTTAAGCACCATTTCAAAAAAACTGAACTGAATTCCTCAGACAGTATCTTCCTCTGCCAAATCCGTGATAAACTGAGTTGATCCTTACCTTTGCAAGTGTTGATTCATCCTCACAATTGTTTCCAATAATTTCCCTCCCCCTGCTGTCAGACTATCTGCTCTGTAATTACCTGTGGGCGGCACGGTGGCACAGTGGTTAGCACTGCTGCCTCACAGCGCCAGAGACCCGGGTTCAATTCCCGACTCAGGCGACTGACTGTGTGGAGTTTGCACGTTCTCCCCGTGTCTGCGTGGGTTTCCTCCGGGTGCTCCGGTTTCCTCCCACAATCCAAAAGATGTGCAGGTCAGGTGAATAATTGGCCATGCTAAATTGCCCGTAGTGTTAGGTAAGGGGTAAATGTAGGGGTATGGGTAGGTTGCGCTTCGGCGGGGCGGTGTGGACTTGTTGGGCCGAAGGGCCTGTTTCCACACTGTAAGTAATCTAATCTACCTGGCCTATCCCTGCTGTCCTTCTTGAACAAAGGAACCACATTAGCGATCCTCCAGTCATTCAGCATTTCACCTGTGTCCAGCAAAGTATTAAATATATCCACCAGGGCCCCAGCAATCTCTGGGTAATTAGCATGGGGTCAAAGAACGCTGGTTAAGGCAGTGACACCCACATCCCATGAATGAATAAATAAAAATACATATGTCCCTCCCTACCTCTATAAACCCTCCAGCTGCAGCAATCCGTACTGGCTTTGTAACACCGTTCAGGACCTGACCACTGTCTGTAACACTCTCACCACCTCCAGAACCTTCACCTCTCCATGTTCGTATCGTGTCAATGAACTTTGACAATGATTCCCCTTCCCATTGCCCTCCTCCTGCAAGCAGACCCATTGCAATCCCTTTAAAACTTACTCTAAAACTCTCTCTCACTTCAGGATTTTAAGTACTTTTGTGGTGATCTTCTCAGCCTCATAATCTAATATGATCCATTTTGTCCTGAGTGAGGGACTGGTGGGGATTTCTTGCTGAGGTTTTGTCTGTTTCAGTGGAATATCCTTTTGTTGAGTGTTTTACACTGTTCCTTCAAATGTTTTACACTGTTCATTTACAGGCACATATTTCAGTCTGTTTCGCCTCTTTACTTTGGTCACCTCTCCTCTCCAACTCATGTAATTGGCTATTTTTGTTTCTAGTTGTAGCTTGTCCTTTCTGTGTTTCACTTTAAAACTTTATATTTCTTTAAACTGCACTTTATCGCAATTTCCCAGAGGATCTCTCCAGGTGACATTACTCATTCACTAAGTTTTATCACACAACAGTCGCTCAGAGACAGTTACGTCCCTCGCCAGTTGCACAATTTGTTATTCTAAGAAACACTGAAAACTAATTCTCTGAACTCCTCTTCCTGTTGTCAGTGTGATTGTCCCAGACTTTGTGAATATTGACGTTTCACTAAATGTTCACAGTGCCTGTATTAAAAATTCCAAAGAATTCCTATTTATTGCAGTGACGAGCCATGAAATGCTGTTTGGTGATCTAAAACTGTTCTGTTGCTTGTGTCCTTGGCAAGTAGTAGCCAGAATTTACATTCAGACTGACTCTACTTCATGATCTGATGCCAAATGCTTTCTCTGTAATGCCTTTCTTACCCATTATTGTTAGCGTTGCCAATTTTGCCTGAGTTTGCATAAGGCTGTGAAACATTGAATATTTATGTTCCACCTTTTGTTCGCCCAGTAACCACATCTCTCTGGTGTCTAAATCCCTTTTATCTCTGTGTCACAAATCCATCTACCTTGTTGCAGAGACTTTGTCCATTAATAAAAAAAACATAATTTACTCGTTCCCACAATTTCTGTCACAAATGGATTTGCTGATGTACAGTTTTAGTTAAACTTTGTCCCATCCTGTTCCTTTCTGTTGTCTTCGGTCACATTCCCCGTGCTGCTCTGATGCTTCACGTTTTCTCTTTGGATTTGTGAAGTTCCTTTCACCTGAAGCCTGTCCCTGCATCCTCTCTGTCAGTTTAAAGCCCTGTCCATAAATCTACCAACGTGATTGGCCAGGACATTGTTCCACTGGAACTGTGCTGGGACCAATCTGAATGGATTTTTTTTTAAAATCAGGTATGGGATGTGGGTGTCTCTGGCTGACCAGGCTTTCTTGCCCATCCCTTGCTGCCCTTGAGCTAAGCAGCTGGCTCGCCCATTTTACAGGGTAATTGAGAGGCAAACAATTTGCTGTGGGGAATGTCCTGCAGACCACTGTTGTCTTTCTCTGAAGGTCAAGTGTTTGGATTTTTATCAATACTTATTTATGGATTGTTAATTCCAATTTTTATAACATATATTCATTTAAAATTCCACATGGCTAGAAGTTAGAAAGAAGAAGTGGGGTGGTCACTTTGTTGGGACTGTATTGTAGACTGTTGTAGACCCAACAGATATCAGAGGAGCAGATGTGTCGAGAGATTGCAGATAACTATAGGAATAATAGAGGAGTGCAGGCTGGAGATTTTAATATTCCCTGTACTGACTGGGCCACCTAGAGTATAAGAAGACCTGGACGGAGGGCAATTTTTCAAATGTGTCCAAGGAACGTTCCTAAATCAATATGCAGAGGGCCCTACTCTCCTCAGGCAGGTGCAACACTGCACCTCCTCTCAGAAAACGAGGTCAGGCAAGTGAGTGAAGTGTCATTCAGAGAGCAGTTTGGGTCCAGTGCCCACAACTGTCTTCGTTTTAACATAGTTATGGAGAAAGATCAGCAGGTCCACAGATTGAAGAGGAAAACTGAAACAGGGCCAGGTTTGGGGCCATTCTGCAGGATCTGGCTAGCGTCAATGCCGTGAATTTAAAATTGCACAATGCCCAATTATAATCCAACTCGCTTTGGAAGCGCTAGTCATCACTGTAAAGATGAAATGCTTAAACTAAATTTGTTTGATATTATATTGCTATAAATTCTGTACCTTAGGATTGTGCTCCACAACCACCTGATGAAGAAGCAGTGCTCTGACAGCTAGTGCTTTCAAATAAACCGCTTGGACTGGAACCGAGTGTCGGGTGATTTTTAACTTTGTCCACCCCCAGTCCGACACCGGCACCTCCACATTATGATTCCAATCGATTGGGTGAGTCTGTTTGAAGGAAAAGGAACAACTGGCAAATGGGAGGTTTTTCAAGGTGTGGTCTCAAGAATCCAGGACCCGAATGCCCCATTGGGATAAAGGGAAAAGCTGGCAGGGTTAGGGACCCTTGGCTGATGAGGGATAATAAAGCTCTGGTCTTCAAATGAAGACTGCATGCATTGGGTTTAAGATTTCCGTATCTACATAAACTCTTCTATTCTTAAAGACACGCTCAATCTGTGGAGACCCTACAATCCTCTCAGTCCCTGTAATACTCCCAATCTGCAGAAGTCATTCCAATGCCTGTGACTCTTCCAATCCAGTTCCTTCAAGACCCTCTATCTATGTGATATCTTCCCATTATCAGCACCCACCCTGTCAATGTAAGCTCCTCCAGTGTCTCCATCCATCTACTCATTCCCATAATCTTCTCCAGCTCTTACATGTGTAATCATCACCCTCTCCTACAACGCTTCCCACTTTGACCAAACTGGAGGAGGTTACTAATGCTCCCTAATCTGTGAAACTGTCTCCAAGCAAAATTGCTGTCTTTATCACTTGGAAAATCTATATGAATCCACACCCTCTATATCTAAATAACCTGCAGAACCTCAGCCTTCCTCTATCTATAAACATCTTCAGTCACGACTACCCTCCATATGTCTGTTGGTTTTTCCAATCAGTACAACCCACTTTATCTCTATACTCAGCTCCATTCACCTGAAACATTCCTGTCTGTGTAAAACACCCCATCCTACCAACATCCTTACCAAACTGATCCATCCCTCCCAACCTCCCTAACTCCATGAAACCCCTGTAGGCCCTACAGCTTTCCACATTTCTGTACCCTCTTGTGGCTCGATGCTCCTCCCTCCCTGTGAAACCACCTCCAGTCCCCACAGCCCTCTGTCTCTGTTACCTCTTACAACCTTAGCAACGCCTCCTCTTTGTGTCTCTTCATTCAGACCCCATCCTCTTCAGCTTTCCGAAACCTCTTCCTGCCTTCATAACCCTCGCTATTTAGAACATAGAATAGGACAGCCCAGTACAAGCCCTTCAGCCCTCGATATTGTGCTGACCTTTTATCCTACTCTTAAGACTAAACTAACCTACATACCCTATATTTTGCTATAATCGCTGTGCCTATGGAAGAGTTGCTTAGATGTCCATAATGTGTCTGAATCTACTACCACGGCTGGCAGTCCATTCCACGCACCCACCACACTCTGTGTAAATAACGTACCTCTGATATCTAAGCTAAATCTTCCGCCAATTACCTTAAAAATAATCCCCTTGTGCTAGCTATTTTGCCATGGGAAGTTGTCTCTGGTTATCCACGCGATCGATGCCTCTCATTGCCTTGTACACCTCTATCATGTCGCCATTCTTCCTTCTTCATTCCGATCAGAAGAGCCCTAGCTTCCACAACCTAACTTCAATTGGCATGCCATCCAGTGCAGACAGCATCTTGCTAAGTATCCTCTGCACTGTCTTTAAAGCTTCTACATCCTTCCTATAATGAGGCGAACAGAACTGTTCACAGTATTCCAAGTGTGGTGTAACTGTGGCTCTATAGATCTGCAGCAAAATCCTGGATCTCTTAAACTCAATCCCCCGCTAATGAAAGCCAACGCACCATATGCCTTCTCTATACCCTCTCAACTTGGGTGGTAACTTCAGGGACACAAGAACCCTCTGTTCGTGCACACTGCTAAGTATCCTACCTTTAACCATGTAAACTTTTTTTTCCTTCAGAATCCTCCAATGTGAAACCATCCCTATCTTTGTAACTTCCTCCAGTCCCTGCAACACTCATAAACTGTGAAACCTCCTCAAGCCCCTATATTCATAATACCTGCAAAATCCTCCAGTCCCAATATCCCTCCCTAACTCTGTAAATGCCCTTCTGGGGAACACTGCAGAGGAAGGAAGCGTTGTCGAGTCCGGGCCATGTTACAGAGGTAGGAAGGGCTGCAGAACCTGGAGGATGGTGCAAACATGGGAAGGGACGTGGGTCCTGTAGGAGTGTAGAGGGAGCGGGATTCATAGAGCCTGCAAGATGGAACCAAGAATGGATTACAGAAACTGAAGGATGTTATGATTCGAACCACAGATCATTTTTGATTGGACTATTCAGCCCCTCTTCGAATCATAGAGATGTACAGCATGGAAACAGACCCTTCGGTCCAACCAGATATTCCAACCCAATCTAGTCCCACCCACCAGCACCTGGCCTTCTTGTAAACCCTTCCTATTCATATACCCATCAGATGCCTTTGTTTCAGCCTCCACCACTCCTCTGACAGCTCATTCCATACACGTAGCACCCTCTGCGGGGGGAAAATGCTCCTTAAGTCTTTTTTATATCTTTCCCCTCTAAACATAAACCTATGCCCTCCAGTTCTGGACTACCACACCAAAGGATAAAGACTTTGTCTCTTTACCCTCTCCATGCCCCTCATGATTTTATAAACCACAATAAGGTCACCCCTCAGCCTCTGACACTCCAGGGAAAAACAGCCCCAGCGTATTCAGCCTCTCCCTCTAGCTCAACCCCTCCAATCCTGGCAACATCCTTGTAAATATATTCTGAACCTTTTCAAGTTTCACAACATCCTTCTGATAGGAAGGTCACCAAAATTGCACACAATATTCCAAAAGTGACCTAACCAATGTCCTGTACAGCCACAACATGACCTCCCAACTCCTGTACTCAATACTCTGACCAATAAAAGAAAGCATACCAAATGCATTCTTCACTATCCTACCTACCTGTGACTCTGCTTTCAAGGAGCTATGAACCTGCACTCCAATTTTTACTATATTCAGCAACACTTTGTCAGACCTTACCATTACGTGTATAAGTCCTGCAAAGATTTGCTTTTGCAAAATACAGCACCTCGCACTTATCTGAATTAATCTCCATCTGCTACTTCTCAGGCCATTGGCTCATCTGGTCCAGATCCTGTTGTAATCGGAAGTAACCTTTTTCGCTGATGACTACACCTCCAATCTTGTTGCCAAATGGACACTTACAAACTATACCTCTCATGCTCACATCCAAATCATTCATGTAAACAATACAAAGTATTGGACCCAGCACTGATCCTTGTGGCATCCACTGTTCACAGGCCTCCAGTTTGAAAACCAACCCTCCACCACCACCCTCTGTCTTCTACCTTTGAGCCAGTTTTGTACTAATTGGCTAGTTCTCCCTATATTCCATGAGATCTAACCTTGCTAACCAGGCTCCCATGGGGAACCTTGTTGAACGCCTGACTGAAGTCCATATAGATCACATCCACCGCTCTGCCCTCATCAATCCTCTATGTTACTTCTTCAAAAATCTCAATCAGGTTTGTGAGACATGATTTCCCACTCACAAAGCAATGTTGACTGTCCCTAATCAGTCCTTGCCTTTTCAAATACATGTACATCCTGTCCCTTACGATTCCCTCCAGCAACTTGCCCACCGATGTCAGGCTCAACAGCATTTAGTTTCCCGGCTTTTCTTTACTGCCTTTTCTAAAATAGTAGCAACACGATAGCCAACCTCCAGTCTTCTGGCTCTGATGTCCTTTTTCTAGAGATCTTTACCAGAACGGGTGAGCACAGCTTCAGATTGCCAGGATGGGAGATGTGAATTCAGATGTGAATCTATTTGCTCATTCTGTCTGTGTGCCTGACACTGACCTGATAGAAAGCACTGTCTGTACATTGTGGTAACCTCCAGATCTACATGACTGACCACAGCTCACTTAATCAAAGCCTTCATTTAGAATGTTCTTTATTTTAATATTTTTAAATGGCAGTTATGTGAAATGCAGGAATTGAGGAGTTGTGATTTTTAAAAGAATCAAACTTTTGTCATTGACCCTGAACCATGCAATGGAGATTCGTGGATTCTGTAGTTCTCTGCAGACAATCACTCAGAGGGTTGTATCACCAGGGAATCTGAGTGCAGATAATCTTTGCTTAGTTGAGTGTCAATTTACCATTTATGTCAGCTAGGACACAGTGTTTCTGG
Source organism: Chiloscyllium plagiosum (assembly GCF_037043375.1). Taxonomy (NCBI): domain Eukaryota; kingdom Metazoa; phylum Chordata; class Chondrichthyes; order Orectolobiformes; family Hemiscylliidae; genus Chiloscyllium; species Chiloscyllium plagiosum. The sequence continues at coordinate 73,037,218 of NW_028270183.1, forward strand.
AGAATGTATAACTGTGTAAATGCCTCACTGACAGGTTCAGGGGTGAGTGCACTGGGCCCTGAGCACCAACAGCTGGGAAACCTCATGCTGTTTGTATGTTGCAAAATTGAGAATTGCAGATGCTGGAGATCATAGTCTAGATTAAGTGGTGCTGGAAAAGCACAGCAGGTCAGGCAGCATCTGAGGAGCGTGAAAATCGACGTTTTGCCCAATGTCAATTTTTCCGCTCCTCAGATGCTGCCTGACCTGCTGTGCTTTTCCAGCACCACTCTAATCTTGACTCTGTGGGGCTTGGCACAGACTGGGTGAGAGCAACTCCATAAATAAATGACAGGTATGGAGCTTGGGATCCTCCTGCTGTGTTTGACCTTGTGCCATATCGTCATCTCCCTCTCATGAGTGAGCGTGTCATGTTTCCCAGTCCTGACAGTGTCCACTCCCTGGAAACCCTTCCAGCTGTTGAACATCTCCCTTCTCTCTCACTGCCTCCAGTCCCTCCAACCTGGCCTTGGTCTTGTATCTCCTGCAGTTCCAAAAAGACCTTGCTCTTTGTTATCGCACTGCATTCCTTTGAGCTGTGTGGGAACAAACCTGAAGGAGATTTGGGCCATTGGAAGAAAAAGACAACTCCCCCTTCTCCACCTTTGTCAAACAGAGTCTGCTTGTTTGTCTCTCTCCCATAAGGGGAAGTGGGCATCCTTTCAACATCCACCCTGTCCATTCCCCTGAGGACACTATTTTAATAAGGACAACTGTCCTCCTGATGACCCGCAGTGGCACAGCACCGAAGTGACAGGTATATGTTCCTATAATTTATACGACCACTTCCTTTTGCTCGACCCTTTCATCATTCTGAAACCTCCCCCAGTCTGGACAGTGTTCCAAACCAATCATTACTGAGAATGCTCCACCCTCCCAACCTCTTTAAACTCCTCACTCTGCGACAATCCTCCTTGTCTGCGTGAACCCCTCCAAGTTTCTACAGTCCATCCAACTTATTCCATCTCCTCCAGCCCTCACCATCTCCGTATGCTCCAGTCACTACATTTCTCCATGCCTCTGTAAACCCCTCCAGCCCCTCCAAATCTACCTATCTCTTCAAGGTCCAACAGTTCCAAAAAGCATCCCTCTACCTGGAACTTCCACCAGAGACCACTAGCCTCCATATCTCTCTAATCCCCTGCACTTCTCTCTATCTCTGTTCCCAGCTTCAGTCCTGACAACCCTACTTCCATGTACAACATCATCAAGTCCATGCAATCCTCCCGAACTGTGGGACCTCCAAAAGACCTTACAATTCTATCTCGGTGTCTGACTGCCTGCAGTGATTTGAAACCTCGGCAATTAGCGTCAGAGAATCATAGAGGTGTACAGCATGGAAACAAACCCTTCGGTTCAACACGTCCATGCCAGTCCAGTCGCACCAACCAGCACGCGACCCATATCCCTCCAAACACTTCCTATTCATGTACCCTTCCAGATGCCTTTTAAATGTTGAATTGTGCTAGTCTCCACCACTTCCTCTGGCAGCTCATCCAAACATGTACCACCCTCTGTGTGAAAACGTTGCCCCTTAGGTCTCTTTTATATCTTTCCCCTCTCACCCTAAACCTATGCCTTCTAATTCTGGACTCCCCAAATTCAGTGAAAAGACTTTGCTTATTTATCCTATCCATGCCCCTCATAATTTTGTAAACCTCTATAAGGTCACCCTTCAGCCTCTGAAAATCCAGGGAAAACAGCCCCAGCCTGTTCAGCCTCTCCCAATAGCTCAAATCCTCCAACCATGGCAACATCCTTGTAAATCTTTTCTGAGCCCTTTCAAGTTTCATAACATCCTTCCGATAGGAAGGAGACCAGAATTACACACGGTATTCCAAAGTTGGCCTAACCAATGTCCTGTACAGCCGCAACATGACCTCCCAACTTCTGTGCTCAATACTCTGAATAATAAAGGAATGCATACCAAGTGCCGCCTTTGCTATCCTATCTACCTGTAACTCTACTTTCAAGGATCTCTGTACTTCATTTGAAAAATTGGAGAGACAGATGGAGTGGCCTGAGGTCTTGTGGGTAAAGCTAGTTCAGTCTAAACTGTTAGGCAGAGCCAGTGAGGTATTTGCAGTGCTGTTTCATGAGTGGTCAGGAGATTATGCGCATGTCAAACAGGCTATTTTAAGTGCTTGTGGATTAGTACCAGAAGAACTATTAGTGCCATTACAAAAGAGAAAGTGCTAGAAAAGCTAAAAGGTCTTAAAATTGATAAATCTCCTGGCCCCGATGGGCTACATCCTAGAGTTCTGAGGGAAGTGGCTGAGGAAATAGCGGAAGCGTTGGTTGAGATCTTTCAAAAGTCACTGGAGTCAGGGAAAGTCCCAGGTGATTGGAAGATCGCTGTTGTAACCCCGTTGTTCAAGAAAGGATCAAGACAAAAGATGGAAAATTATAGGCCAATTAGCCTAACCTCGGTTGTTGGTAAAATTCTAGAATCCCTCATTAAGAATGAGGTTTTTAAATTCTTGGAAGAGCAAGGTCTGATTAGAACAAGTCAACATGGATTTAGTAACGGGAGGTCGTGCCTGACAAACCTGTTGGAGTTCATTGAAGAGGTGACAAGTAGGTTAGACCACGGAAACCCAGTGGATGTGGTCTATCTAGACTTCCAAAAGGCCTGTGATAAGGTGCCACACGGGAGGCTGCTGAGTAAGGTGAGGGTCTATGGTGTTCGAGGTGAGCCACTGGTATGGATTGAGGATTGGCTGTCTGACAGAAGGCAGAGAGTTGGGATAAAAAGTTCTTTTTCGGAATGGCAGCCAGTGTTGGGGCCACAGCTGTTCACATTATATATTAATGATCTGGATAAAGAGACTATGGACATTCTAGCAAAATTTGCCGATGATACAAAGTTAGGTGGACAGGCAGGTAGTACTGAGGAAGTGGAGAGGCTGCAGAAGGATCTAGACAGTTTGGGAGAGTGGTCCAGGAAATGGCTGATGGAATTCAATCTGAGCAAATACGAGGTCTTGCACTTTGGAAAAAGAATACAAGCATGGACTACTTTCTAAACGGTAAGAAAATTCATAAAGCCAAAGTACAAAGGGATCTGGGAGTGCTAGTCGAGGATTCTCTAAAGGTAAACATGTAGGTTAAGTCCGTGATTAAGAAAGTGAATGCAATGTTGTCATTTATCTCAAGAGGGTTGGAATATAAAAGCACCGATGTGCTACTTATAAAGCTCTGCTTAGGTCCCATTTGGAGTACTGTGTCCAGTTTTGGTCCCCACACCTCAGGAAGGACATACTGGCACTGGAGCGTGTCCAGAGGAGATTCACACGGATGATCCCTGGAATGGTAGGTCTAACATATGAGGAACGGCTGAGGATCCTGGGATTGTATTCATTGGAGTTTAGAAGATTAAGGGGAGATCGAATAGAAACTTACAAGATAATACATGGCTTGGAAAGGGTGGACGCTAGGAAATTGTTTCCGTTAGTCGAGGAGACTAGGACCCGTGGACACAGCCTTAGAATTAGAGGAGGTAAATTCAGAACAGAAACGCAGAGATATTTCTTCAGCCAGAGAGTGGTGGGCCTGGGGAATTCATTGCCGCAGAGTGCAGTGGAGGCTGGGACGCGAAATGTCTTCAAGGCAGCAATTGATAAATTCTTGATGTCACAAGGAATTAAGGGCTACGGGGAGAATGCGGGCAAGTGGAGTTGAAATGCCCATCAGCCATGATTGAATTCGGAGTGGACCCGATGGGCCGAATGGCCTTACTTCCACTCCTGGGTCTTATGGTCTTAGTGTATCGACAGCGGTTCAAAACATAAAGAAGGAACCAGGACAGACTTATGTAGAGTTCTAAAGCATTAAACATAGTAATCTTTCTGCAACATCTCCAGTCTCCATGGCCCTCCCTATCATGTTGAGCTGCTCCAACCCCCACAAGCTTTCCTGCCTGTGTACACGATCAAGTTGATACAACTCTTCAGATTTCTGTCGTGTCCTGCAGACCCGTTTTTTGTGAATTCTGCCGATCACTAATACTCTCCCCATCTGTGTAAATGTTTCCAGCCATTACAATTCACTTTACTGTGCAGCCCCCACCAGACCTGACAGCCATCACTATCTGTCAAAGCTACTTCTGGTCTATATCCTCCGAATTGTTGAAACCTGCTCTCACCATTATTTCCTAACGTTGTTGTCTCTAAAGCCATCCCTATCAGGTTAATCTCCTCCACTGCATACAACACTCCCAGTCTGTGTAATCTCTTCAATTCCTTCAGTTCCTATATATCTATGTATAGGTGTGACTGCTTTGTGGCCATTGTATCCTTGTTTATATCTGCAAAAGGCTCTGCTCACTGTAACACATCCTATGTTCATAAGTGAACCTGGTCTCTCACAAGCCTCTCCATGATTCTCTCCTCCAGTCTCTACAAGCTTCCCTATCCCTGTCGCATCTTGCAGCATGCACACCACTCACTCTGTCTGACACTCCTTCCAGAACATAAAATCATCTCTCCTTCTACCTTTATCCATTCGACAACTTCCTCCCTCTCCCTGCAATATTCCCCAGTGTATATCATCGTCCATGTGGTTGCAACATTCTCCAACCCATACCAGCCTCCCTTTCCCTGTAATATTCTCCAGTCCATACCATCCTCCCTATTGCTGTGATATTCTCCAGATCCCACAACTGTTGTTAAATGTACGACGTTCTGGAATCATGCGAATGTTTCTACACCCTGATCAACATAGTCCATGTAACGATCCACAACCCTACACACGTCCCTCTCTCTGAAGTCTAATCAAAGACGCTTTATCTCTCTAAAGGTTTTCTCCTGTGAACATTCTGTAGCAACTTTAACTATGTTTAACCCTGCAACATTGTCGCGTCCCCAAACATCTCTCCCACTCTGTGACCTCTATCCATCCCTCAAAGGCCCTCTCTCGGTGACACGCTCCATGCATTTGCAACAAGGCAGATGGAATGACAGCATTAACTGAAGGGAACAGATATGATCGAACTGTTATTGTGGAGGTGTGGCTGCAGCATGACCATGACAGCAATGTGATTATTGAGGGGTTGTAGGGAATTAGGCAGGATCAGCAAAAAACCAAACAAGGTCCCGTTTTGTTGTGAAGAAAGGACACAGTCAGTGCGTTAGTGAGATAGCCAATTTAATCTGGGAATCAAAATATAGAGTCATTTTGCATGGACAGCTTCCAACTAGCAAGGGGGATCTGGAAGATCAAATCACAATCCATGCTCGTTGGTAAGTTGGATACAATATTTTCTTGGTGAGAGTAGACAGAGGCATGTGGAGTGGTCACTTTCTGACTGGACGTCTGTGGGCAATGGTGTTTCACAAGGATCAGTGCTGCGATGTCTGTGTGTAATTTATATCTGTGATTCAGATGGAAAGGTCAGCAGTTTGAGTGGTAATTTTGCAGACGACATTTGGAAAGGCATGTAACGATTAGGGATAGTTAGGGGAATTGTGGACAGTGAGGAAGAGTGTTCAAGGTTACAGCACTATGTCGATCAGCTGGAACGTTGGGCAGAGATGTGGCAAATTGAGTTTCATCGGGACAAGTGTGAAGTGATGCATTTATGAAGTCAAATGGAAGAGAGAAGTGCACTAATTGACTAGTTGGAAACATTGATAAACAGAGAGACATTGGAAGCAAATCCATAGCTCCCTAAAAATAACAACCCAACAGGATGTGGTGGGAGAGGGGGTGGATGGTATGCTTACCTTTATTGGGCACAGTATTGAGTACAGACGTTTGCATGTCATGTTGTGACTGAATGAAACTTCATTTGGCCATGTTTGGAAGGTTGCGTGTCATTCTCATCGCCACGCTACAGGAAGGATGTGGAGGTTTTGGGGAGGTTGCAACAGAGGGTTGGAAGAATATGGCCTGGATGTGAATGTGTTTACTGTAAGGAGGTTGGATGCAGTTCGATTGTTTTGCGTGAGTATCGGAGACTGAGGGGTGACCAGATACTGGTATACAGCATTAGGAGAGGCGTGAATAGTGTGGATAGTTGGAATCCTCCTTCCTATGTAGAAATGTCAAATACTAGGGCGCATCTGTTTAAGGTGAGAGTGAGAAGTTTTTAATGAGATGAATGAGGCCAGTTGTCTTTACCGAGAGGGTAGAAGCTGCTCAGGAGGCGGGAGAGGTAGCAACGAGAGCAAACATTTGAAGGGCATTTAGACAGAAACATCAACAGGCAGAGAATAGAGGGATATCGCCCGTGTGCAGGCAGATGGGATTAGTTTAGAATAGCATCATAGTCAGCACAGCCATGGTGGGCCGAAGGGCCTATTACTCTGCTGTTCTGTTCGATTTTCTAACTTAACGACATCGAACCTGTCAAAGCCCATCAGAATCCTGGATGTTTCATTCAATTTCTCTCCCATTCTTCAAAACCCAATAGGTTCAAGGGCAATCTACTCCACCTCTTCTCATTGGAATATCCCGCCATCTCCAGAATCAGCCGAGTGAACCTTCCCTGGCCTGCCTCCAATACAAGAATGTCTTTCCTTAGGGCACGCATACTGTTCATTATCATCTCGGTGTGGTCTGACTTGTACCTTGCATCGTTTTAACAAGACCTCCCCATCACTTCGTTTTGCTCACTGGTTGCTCATCCCTGAGTACTGATACGAGAGCAATATGAGGCTAAACCCATTCTTCCAACATGACTGTGTGATCCTGAAGTCTTGCAGCACTCTGGTGATATCACTCAGTCTCTCTCCATGTGATATCTCTCACTGTGTGGGTCTAATTGCTACCTCTGTCAGTGCCTCCCGCTCTTCAAGTTACTCCAGATCATGAGCCAACAGAATTCTCCACTCCAGAGAGACGCAACAACACAGGCCAGGGAAGGAGTTTGGGATTTTCCAGATATCTGTGGGGCTCATTTCCATTCTCCATGTGTAACCCTCACTGCATCAGTCTAATTTTCTATTATGTCTATTTCTCTGTCTCCTGTAGTATTTAGAAAATTCCTGACTCAATAGACATCACAATTTCTGGGGTCTCGTCCAACACCTCATTGAAGATGGTTGGTCAGCCAGAGAGACAAAGGGCAGGGAGATGTGGAGTCTTCAATAAATCCTGCAGTGAGGTAAGATCACTCAGAGTGCACAGAGCAGAGAGCAATGAGAGGGCTCCAAACATCGCTAACAGGACATGATATAGATACAGTACTGGAGGGGGAGCACAGTACAATACAGACACACCACAGACTCAATCACCACCTCTACTTTAATTTACGTTGCACTGAAACAGAATGGGGAGTTCATAGTTATCAATCCAGGCCTGTGCTGTCTTAGTGAGCATCAGGACAACAGAGGGGAAAGCAGGCCTCCGATGAGAGTTTGGGAATGCTGCCTGGGATCTTTCTGTTCTGTGTTCTCCCTCCATTACTGTGCTAAGACTCACTACTCTGCATCTCTGTGCCTATGGCATGGCTTGTGCACCAGCGTCTTCAGTAATTTTTAACTCCTACAACAGTTCCTGTCCCTGTAATTACTTCCCTTCCTGACTGTCTTCCACATATTTGAAATGTACTGCATTCCAGACTACCATCCCTATCGCTGTAACTTGCTTCAGTGTCTACAACATGCTTAATTTCGGTACTGAATCATCTTTAGCTGGATACAGAGTGATACAGCACGGAAACAGAACCTGTGGTACAACTCCTCAATGCTCTCCATGTTTCCTATAATGAATGAGTCTCATTTGCCTGAGTTCGGCCCTTAGCTCTTCAAACCTTCTCCCCTCCATGTACCTGCCCAAATGTCTTTTCCATGTTGTAATTGTTCTTGTTTCTCCATGTGCCCCTGGCAGTCTGTTCTGTCTGTGCACCATCCTCTGTGGATAATGTTGCCCCTCAGCTCCCTCTTTAAATCTTTGCTCTCTCACTTCCCGTTTGTACTCTCGAGTGTTGGACTCCCTTACCCTTGGCTGTTCACCATTCTTAGGCCCAATCCTTGTGGCACTCCACTGGTCACAGACCTCCAGTCTGATAAGCAAACCTCCATCACCACCTTTTTACCTTTTGAGCCAGTTCTGTATCCAAATAGCTAGTTCTCCCTGTATTCCATGAGATAGAATCTTGCTAATCAGTCTCCCATGAGGAACCTTGTCGAATGCCTTACTGAAGTCCATATAGATCACATCTACAATCCTTAGCCCTCTTCAATCCTCTTTGATACTTCTTCAAAAAACTCAATCAAGTTTGTGAGACATGATTTACCAATCACAAATCTCTATCTCTAATCAGTCCTTGCTTTTCCAAATACATGTACACCCTGTCCCTCAGGATTCCCTCCAATAACTTGCCCACCACTGACGTCAGGCTCACTGCTCTATAATTCCCTGGCTTGTCCTTACCACTCTTAAACAGTGGCACCACGTTAACCGACCTCCAGTCTTCCGGCACCTCATCTGTGACTATTGACGATACACATATCTCAACAAAAGGCCCAGTAATCACTTCTCTAGCTTCCCACACAGTTCGAGTGTACATCTGATCAGGTCCTGGGAATTTATCCACCTTTATGCATTTCAAGACATCCAGCACTTGCTCCTCTGTAATATGGACATTTTGCAAGGTTTCACCATCTATTTCCCTACATTCTATATCTTCCATATCATTTTCCCCAGCAAAAACTGATGCAAAATATTCGTTTACTATCTCTGTCTTTTAAACGTTGTAATTGTAACCACATCCACCCTTCCTCAGGAAGTTCATGCCACAATCAAAACACCCTCTGGGTAACAATTTGCCCCCATGTCTTTTTTTTTGAACATCTCTCTCTTCTAACCTTAAAAATGTGGTCCCTCCTCTTGATACTCCCCCATCCTACGGAAAAGACAACTACCATTCAATAGATCTATATCTCATTTTTTTATAATAAACTCTTATCATATCACATCTAAAACTCCAGGCTCCAGTGAAAAAAGACTCAGCCTATCCAGCCATTTTTCAGAACTCAAGCCTTCCATATCCAACAATGTCCTGGTAAATCTCTGATGAACACCCTGCAGCTTCATAATATCCTCACTATAACTGTGCGACCAGAACTCGACAGAGTAGTGCAGAAGAGGCCTCAATAATGTCTGCACAATCTCAACATGACGTCCCAAATCCTCCAGTCAATGGACTGAGCAATAGTCAGGCATGCCAAGCACTGTCTTATCCATCCTGTGATACAAGCTTCAAGATTTATGTACCTGAACCCGGAGGTCCCTCTGCTCTAAAACACTAACCGAGGCCCGAACATTAATTGTATAAGCTCTACCCTTGTTTGTTTTACCAAGTGCACTACCTCGCATTTTTTCAGATTGAGTACCATCTACAGTTTTTCAGCCCATTCACCCATTTCATCAAGATCGCTTTGTAATCTCAAAAACCCTCCTTCACTGCCCACTATGCCACCCTCCAGCCTTTCCAGCACATCACACATGGCTGTCAATGGTACAAATATCTTTGCTCGCGGTTCCACAATTTCTTCCCTCGCGTCGCACAATGTCTTGATATGCACTTAATCAGGTCCTGGGGCTTTCCATTCCTTTGTGTTGTAAAATCTCCAGCACCACCTCTTCTAAAACATGCACTCTTTTTAGAGATGGGCAGCATGGAAACAGACCCTTTGGTCCAACTCATCCATGCTGACCAGAAGATCGAAACAAATCCATCCCATTTACCAGCATTTGGCCCATGTACCTCTAAACCCTTATTATTCATATACCCATCCAGATACCTTTTGAATGTTGTCATAATATCAGCATCTGCTACTTTCTCTCTCAGCTCATTCCATACGCACATCACCGTGTGCATAAAAAAGCTGTCCCTTCAACCTTAAACCTATGCCCTCTAGATTTAGACTCTCCAACTCTTGGGAAAAGACCTTGACTGTTTACCCAATCCATACCCCCCATGTTTATATAAACCTCTGTCAGATCACCACTCAGTCTCTGATGCTCCAGGGAAAATAACCCCAGCTTATTCAGCAACAATCCTGGCAACATCTTGTAAATCTTTTCTGAACACTTTCAACTTTCACAACATCCTTCCTATAGCGGGGATACTGGAATTGCAGAGAACTCCAAATGTGGTCTAACATATTACTCTTGTTACCTGAGTTCCCCAGTCTTTGTCCACAATAAGTTCTGGAGTAAAAAATGTGTTTAAGGTCTTAGCCATATCCTGCGGTTCCACACACCAATGGTCTCATTGATCTTTAAGGGACACTATTTTGTCTCGAGTTACTCTTTTACTCTTGATATATTTATACAATCACTTTTGGATTCTCCTTATCATTCTCTGCTGAGGCCATTTCATGTAACCTTTCTGCATTCCTGATTTCTACCCAAAGTGTATTCCTGAAGTCCCTGTGATCCTTAGGGATTCCCTTGATCCAGCTGGCTCTGCCTGACATGTGCCCCCTTTTCCTTGACCAGACCATTAATAGACAGCCAATGTTTTCTAATGCTGTCAGCATTGGCCTGCACACAAACAGGAACATGCTGGTGGTGATCGCTCAATTTATCTCAGTTTTAAATTATTCGCACTTGCCAGACTTCCCTTTCCCTGCAAATATACTCCCCAATCACCTTTTGAGAGTTCCTGGCTAATATTATCAAGGTTAGTCTGGCCCCATTTTATAACTTGAACCTGTGGACCAGCCCTGTCCTTTTCCATCGCTATTTTCAAACTAATAGACTTGAGTCACTTTGGCAAAATGCTTTCCCACTCACACCTCAGTCCCTTTTCCTACCTTGTTTCCCAAGGGGAGATCAGGTTTTGCCCCTTTCTCTTTTCAGGCCATTTACATATTGATTGGGAGTATTCTGGAACACAATTACCAAATTCCTCCCTTGCAAACACTGAACACTGGCAGTCCCATTCTAGGTTTGGAAAGTTTAAAAACCCCAACCATAACAGCCCTATTATTATGATTGATATTTGAGATCTCCTGATATGTTTGTTCCTCAGTCTGCCACGGATTATTCGGGGTCAGTAGGACAATCGTGTCAGAGTGATGACCCATTCTTATTTCTCAGTTCCACTAACATAGCGTCACTGGGTGATCCTACAGGAATATCCTCTCTCGGTACTGATGTAATGATTCATGCAATGAAAACCCACCACCACACGTCCTCTCTTGCCTCCCCTTCGATCCTTCCTGTAGCATCTCCACCTTGAAACACTATCACCCACCCTGTCAATGTAAGCTCCTCCTGTATCTCCATCCATTTACCCATCTCCATAACCTTCTCCAGCTCTTACCCCTATCTGTTTAAACATCACTCTCCACTCGAACCCTCCCTACCGCAGGAACTTCCTCCTGTTTGTGCAATGCTCTCTTATCTGTGAAACTGTCTCCAACCAAACTTGCTACCCCAATCTCTCAAAGACCAATCCAGATTCCACAGCCTCCATGTTTAAATAACCCCTAGAACCTAAGCCTTCCTATATCTGTAAACATCTTCAGTCACGATGACCCTCCATATCTCTGTTTGTTCCGCCAGATGATACAAACCTCTTTATCTCTGTAATCTGGTCAGTTCCCTAAAACAGTCACTGTCTGTGTAATCCAGCCCTGTCCTACAAACATCCTTATCCCTGTAAACTTCTTTATCCCTCCCAACATTCCCAACTCCATGAACCCGTCAGCCCTACAGCTCTCCACATTTCTGTAACGTCCTGTGGGCCTATGTTCCTCCCTCCCTGTCAAACCACCTCCAGTCCCCACATCCCTCCCAATCTGGGTCCTCTGCCCCAGATCAGACCATTGATGTCTCTGTAAACACCTGCACTCCTGACAACTCTTCCCATTTGTGTAACCTCGTTCAGACCCCATACTCTCCAGTTTCCTGCATCCTCTTCATGCATTGCAACTAAAACCACATGTTTATGTAATATCCACCAGTGCTTACACCCTCCCCAACTCAGGAACCTCTTACAGTCCTAAAAAGCAACTAAACTGTGAAACCTCTCATTTCCCTACAATCCTCCCTCCTTCCCTCCTCAAATGCCTTCATCACCATGAAACCTCACAACTACTGAAGCCTCCTTTTGGTACTGCAACGTTCCTAATGTCTGCAAAATCCTCCTGTCCTGATACCCCTCCCTATCTCTGTAACGCCTACCACCCTCCAGTGCCCTTCTGGGGAACATGGCAGAGGAGAGAAGATTTGTCGAGTCCAGGCAATGTTACGGAGGTAGAATTCTGGGGATTACAGATTTGGTCTAATGTCTGTGGTGTGTAGATTCTTGACGAGGACCCTAAAGACAGGATTTATGACTACTTGGAAAACCATAGTTACATTAGCCACAGTCAGTATGTGTTTGTGAGGGGCAGGTCATGCCTCACAAATCTTATTGAATTCTTTGAGGATACGACAGAATACGTTGATGGATCATTCAAAAAAGGATGATTGGGATACAGGGAAATCTGTCTGTCTGGATACAGGATTGGATGGCCCAGAGAAGATAGAGGGTGGCAGTAGATGGACAGTATTGAGCCTGGAGCTCAGTGACCAGTGGTGTTCTGTAACAATCGGCTCTGGGACTTTGCTCTTTGTGATTTTTGTAAATGACTTGGATGTGAATGTTGGAGAGTGGGTTAGTAAGTTTGCCAATCACATGAAGGTTGGTGGAGTGATGGGTAATGTGGAGGGCTGTTGTAGGTTGCAATGGGACATTGACAGGACGCAGAGATGGGCTGGAAGTGGCAGATGGATCCAATCTGGAAAAGTGTGAAGTGATTCATTCTGGAAGGTCGAATTTGAATACAGAATACAGGGTGAAAGGCAGAATACTTGGCAGTGCGGAGGAACAGAGAGATCATGGGGTCCATGTCCATAGATCCCTCAAAATCGCCACGCACATTGGTCAGGTTGTTAAAAAGGCATATGTTGTGTTGGCTTTCCTTAGAAGTGGGATTGATTTTAAGAGCCGTGAGGTTTTGCTGCATCTTTATAGCGTCCTGGTAAGACCACACTTGGAATATTGTGTTCAGTTCTGGTCCCCTGTTTACAGGAATGCTGTGCAAGTTTTAGAGAGCGTATACAGGAGATTTACCAGAATGCTGTCTGGAATGGAGGGCATTTCTTATTAAGACAGTTTGAGGGAGCTAAGGCTTTTCTCATGGGAGTGAAGAAGGGAGTGGGGCGAACTGGTAGAGGTGAACAAGGTGATGGAGAAAGTGAGGTCTGCAGATGCTGGAGATCAGAGCTGAAAATGTGTTTCTGGAACAGCGCAGCAGGTCAGGCAGCATCCAGAGAACAGGAGAATCGACGTTTCGCGCATAAGCCCTTCTTCAGGAATCCTGAAGAAGGGCTTATGCCTGAAACGTCGATTCTCCTGTTCCGTGAACAAGATGATGCGAAGCACAGAGTGAGTGAATAGTCAGAGATATTTCCTCCTATGGAATAAATGGCTATTAAAGGTGGCATAATTTTAAGGTGATTGGAGGATGGATAAGAGCATAGAGAATGGTAGGTGGTTGGAATGCACTGCCAATGGTGGTAGTAAAATAAGATACTTTCGAAACATTTAATAGACTCTTGGATAGAAACATGGATAATAGTAAAATGAAGGGTATGTCGGTTAGTTTGATCTTACAGTTGGATAACAGGTTGGCATGAAATCATGGCCGAAGGGCCGTGGGTTGAACTGTTCTGTGTTTTATGTTCTGTCTGATAAACTAGGTAATAAGCTCAGATCATTGCAAAAAGGATATGGCATTCAGGAGGAGCTAGTCAACTGGATACAAAATTGGCCTGATGGAAGGAGACAGAGGGTGATGGGATACATGTTGTTTTTCTGACTGGAGGCATGTGACCAGCGGTGTAGTGAGTCCCCTGTTGTTTGTCATTTGGATAAATGGTTTGGATGAGAATATTGGTTTCCTGGTAAGTAAGGTTTGTGGGTGACACTGAAATTGGTGGGAAAGTGGACAGTGAAGAAGGTTATCTGTGATACAACAGGAAGAACAGTACAGCTGGGATCTTGGGCTGAAGAATAGCAGATGGAGTTTAATTAAATAAATGTGAAGTATGCCATTTTGGTGAAACAAACCAGTGTGGGACTTATACAGTGAATGTTCGGGCCCTGGGAAGTGTCGTCAGTCAGCGACCCAGTGACCCAGGTACACAGTTCTTTGAATATGGTGTCACAGGTAGACAGGCTGGTGAAGCAGGTGTTTGGGATGGTTACCTTCATTGGGTAGAGCATTGAGAGTAAGAGTTGGGATGTCATGTTGTGGCTGTAAAACACATTGGTGGGGCCACCATTAAAACATTGTTGATCAGTCGGAAGAACTCATCTAGTTCACTAACCTCCTTTAGGGAAGGACATCAAATATTCTAACCTGGTCTGGCTAACATGTGACTCCAGACCCACAGCAATATGGCTGACTCTGAGCTACCCTCTGGGTAATTAGCATGGCGTCAAAGAACGTTGTTCCAGGCAGTGACACCCACATCCCATGAATGAATAAAGAAAAATACCTATGTCCCTCCCTACCTCTGCAAACTCCTCCAGCGGCAGCAATCCGTCCTGGCTTTGTAACACCCTGACCACTCTCTGTAACACTCTGACCACCTCCAGCACCTTCACCTCTCCCTGTTCCTATCGTGTCAATGAACCCTGACCGTGACTCCCCTTCCCACAGCCCTCCTCCTGCGAGCAGACCCATTGCAATGCATTAACATTTACTCCTAAAACACACTCTCATTTCAGGATTTTAAGTACTTTTTGGTGATTTTCTCAGCTTCATGACGTAGTATGATCCCTTTTGTCCTGAGTTAGGGATCAGTGGGAATTTCTTGCTGAGGTTTTTACTGTTTCAATCGAATGACCTTCTGTTGTGATTTAGACTGTTCTTTCAAATGTTTTCCACTATTCATTTCCAGCCACATATTTCAGTCTGTTTAGCGTGTTTACCTTGGTCAGTTCTCCTCTCAAACTCATGTAATTGGCTATTTTTTGTTTCTAGTTGTAGCTTGTCCTTTCTGTGATTCACTTTAAAACTTTATATTTCTTTAAACTGCACTTTATCACAATTTCCCGAAGGATCTCTGCAGGTGACATTACCCATTCACTAAGTTTCATTACACGGCTGCTCTGCGATAGTTATGTCCCTTAACAGTTGCACAATATGTTTTTCAAAGAAACACTGAAAAAAGTTCTCCGAAATCCTCTTCCAATATCAATGTTGTCCGTGTGATTGTCCCAGATTATACAAATATTGAAGTTTTGCAAAATCATCACAATGCCCTTGTTAAAAAATGTCAATGGGTTCCTGTGTAATGCAGTGATGAGCAATGGAATGCTGTTCGGTTGCTAAAACTGTTCTGCTACTTGTGTCCTTGGCAAGTAGTAGCCAGAATTTACATTCAGACTGAATCTACTTCATGATCTGAGGCCAAATGCTTTCTCTGTAATGCCTTTGTTATCCATTATTGTTTGTGTTGTCCGTTTTGCCTGAGTTTGCACAAGATTGTGAATCACTGAGTATTTTTGTTCATCCTGTATTCATGTCTCCCAGCTGTCGAAATCTCTTTGATCTCTGTGTCTCAAATCCATCTTCCTTATTACAGCGACCTTGTCCATTAAAAAAAAAACACAACTTACTCTTTCCCACAATTTTCTGTCACAAATCGATTCGCTGATGTACAATTTTAGTTAAACTCTGTCCCATCCTGTTCCGTTCTGTTTGTCTTCAGCCACATTCCCATACTGTTCCGCTGCTCCACGTTTTCTCTCTGGATTTAGAAAGCTCCTTTCACCTGAAGCCTGCCCCTGCATCCTCTCTGTCAGTTGAAAGCCCTGTCCATAAACTTACCGACATGATCGGCCAGGACACTGATCCCAGCACATTTCCAGTGGGACCATCTAATGGATTATTTATTAAATCAGGTATGGGATGTGGGTGTCTCTGGCTGACCAGCCTTTCTTGCCCAGCCCTAGCTGCCCTTGATCTGAATTGCTTGCTCGGCCATTTCAGAGGGTCTTTGAGAGGCAAACACTTTGCTGTGGGGATGTCGTGCAGACCACGTCAGGATGGGCAGATGTCTTTCTCAAAAGGACAAGTGTTTGGGTTTTTTGTACATCAGCAATGGTCTCATGCTTATTTGTGGTTTGTTAATTGCTATTTTTAAAATTATTGATTTCAAATTCCACCATTTCAGATGGTGGGATTCCAACCTGCCTCCTTGAACATTAGCCGAGGTTTGGGATACATGCTCTATCAATAATACCCCTCGGCCATCACTTCGCCTGCTCACAGGTTGCTCATTCCTGACCGGTTATACCAGTGCATGATGAAGCGAAACCTGTTCTTCCAACACAATTATGTGATCCTGATATCTTCCAGTACTGTGGTGATATCACTTAGTATCTCTCGCTCTCGCTCTCGCTCTCTCTCGCTCTCTCTCTCTCTCTCTCTCTCTCTCCTATAACAGTTCCTATCTCTGTAACCTCCTCCTAGCCCGATTGTCCCTCCACATATTTGAAATGTACTGAATTCCAGACTACCATCACTATCACTGTAAATTGCTTCAGTGTCCACAACATTCCTTATCTCGGTAGTCTCCTCCTCCAATAACTGGAGACCATGCACCACGGAAACTTTTCCTTCAACCAAACTAGTCGATGCTGACCAGAGTCCATGAACAAGTCGCATTTCCCTGCATTTGACCCGTATCCCTTCAAACTTCTCCACCCCCCACATTGAACATTTCTCTACCACTTCCCCTGAACATTTATTCCATAACTGCACCATCCTCTGTGTGGAAACTTTTCTCCTAAAATCGCTTTTATGTCTTTCGTCTCCCATCTCATATTTTTGCCCACTGGAACACAGAACATGACAGCGCATTACAGGCCCTTCGGCCTTCGATTTTGTACCAACGTGTGGAACCAACCTGAAGCCCAAGTAACCAACACTATTCCAACTCTTGTCCATATGTCTATCCAATGACTGTTTAAATGCCCTTAAAGTTGGCGAGTCTACCACTGTTGCAGGCAATGCATTCCATGCCCCGACTAATCTGAGTAAAAAACCTACCTCTGGCATCTGTCCCATATCTATTTATTCATGCTAATATCTACCTCAATGTAAAGGTATCTCCCCTTGTGGTAGGCATCGCCATCCAAGAGAAAAGGCTCTCAATGTCCAACTCATCTCACCTGCTGATTATCTTATATGTCTCAATTAATTGACCTCAAATACATTCTTTTGAACAAAAACAGCTTAAAGTCCCTCAGCCTTTCCTCATAAGACCTTCCCTCCATACCGCGTAACTTCCTAGTAAATCTCCTCTGAATCATTTCTAAACTTACACATCCATCAGGTAATGCAGTGTGAACAAATGTGGCCACACTCAGAAGTTTGTATAGCTGCAGCATGATCTAATGGTTCAAAAACTCAATCCCTCTACCAAGACAAGCTCACACACTGAATGCCTTCTTAAAAAACCCATAAACCTAGGTGGAAACTTTTAATGATCTCTGTACATGGACATAGAGATCTCTCTGTTCATCTACACTACCAACAATCTTACCATTATCCTAGTACCCTTTTTTCCTGTTACTCCCTCCAGAGTGAATCGCCTCACACCTTTCCACATTAAACTCCATTTGCGAACATTCAGTCCAGCTGTGCAGCTTATCTATACCTTTCTGTAACCTACAACACCCTTCGTCACTATCCACAACTCTACCGACCTTAGTGTCTTCTGCAAATTTACTAACCCATCCTTCAATGCCCTCATTCAGGCCATTTACATAATTTACAGCAACAGTGGATCCAAAACACATCCTGGAAGTACCCACCAGTAACAGAACTCCAGGATCGATATTTCCCATCAACCACTACCCTCTGCCTTCTTTCAGTGCACCAATTTCTGATCCAAACTGCTAAATCACCCACAATCCCATGCCTCCGTATTATCGGCAATCGCCTACCATGGGGAACCTTAACAAAAGCCTTACTGAAATACATATATACCACATCAACTGCTTTATCCTCATCTATCTCTTTGTTCACCTTCTTAAAGAACTCAATAAGGTTTGTGAGGGCACGACCTGCCCCTCACAAAACTGTTTTGACTATCCCTAATCAACTAACTCATCTCCAGATGATTATAAATCCTATCCCCCACAAGCCTTTCCAACAGTTTACCCAGAATCAAAGTAAGGCTCACGGGCCTATAACTACCAGGATTGTCTACACTCCCCTGCTTGGGTTGGCACGATGGCACAGTGGTTAGCACTGCTGCCTCAGAGTACCAGTAGACCTGGCTTCAATTCTTGCCTCAGCCAACTGTCTGTGTGGAGTTTGCACATTGTCTCCGTGTCTGTGTGGGTTTCCTCCGGGTGTTCCAGTTTCCTCCCACAGTCCAAAATGTGCAGGTTAGGTGAATTGGCCATGCTAAATTGCCCATAGTGTTAGGTGAAGGGGTAAATGTATATAAACATGTTTATATAAATGTCTGTAGGTTCACCCCTCAGTCTCCGATGCTCCAGGGAAAATAGCCCCAACCTATTCAGCAACAACCCTGGAAACATCTTATTAATCTTTTCGAAACCCTTGCAAGTTCACAACATCCTTCTGACAGCAGGGAGACTAGAATTGCACAGAGTACTCCAATTGTGTTGTAACGTAGTAATCTGAGTTCTCCAGTCTTGGTGCACAGTAAGTCCTAGAATGAACAAATTGTTTAGGATCTTAGCCATATCCAGAAGTCTTGCACATCGACGGCTTCATTGATCTTTAAGGGCCCCTACTTTGTCCCGAGTTAATCGTTTACTCTTATTGTATCTATATTATCTAAAATCAGTTTTGGATTTTACTCATCCTTCTTTGCCGAGGCAATTTCATGTCCTCTTTTTGCATTCCTGATTTCCATCCTACAGCCCCTGTGATCCTCAGGGATTCCCTTGATCCAGCTGGCTATATCTGACATGTGGCCCCTTTTCCTTGACCAGACCCTCAGTAGACAGCCAGTGTTCCCGAACGCTGTCAGCATTGACCTGCACACAAACAGGAACATGCTGGCGCTGATCGCTCAATTTAACTCACTTTTAAAATATTCTCACTTGCCAGACTTCCCTTTCCCTGCAAATAGACTCCCCAATCACCTTTTGAAAGTTCCTGCTGATACGATCAAGATTGGTCTGGCCCCATTTTATAACTTAAACCTATGGACCAGGCCTGTCCTTTTCCATCGCTGTTTCAAACTACTAGAACTGTGGTCACTTTGGCAAAATGCTTTCCCACTAACGCCTCAGTCCCTTTCCCGACCTTGTTTCCCAAAGGGAGGTCAGGTTTTGCCCAATTCTGTTTTCAGGCCATTTATATATTGATTGCAAGTTTACTGGAAATCAATTACCAAATTCCTCCCTTGCAAACGCTGAACACTGGCAGTCCCGGTCTAAGATGGAAAGTTAAAAAACATCTACCATAACAGCCCTATTATTATGATTGACATTTGAGATCTCCCGACATATTTGTTCCTCAGTCTGGCACTTGTTATTAGGGATTAGTAGGACAATCAAATCGAAGTGATGACTCATTCTTATTTCTCAGTTCCACTAACATAGCTTCACTGGGTGATCCTACAGGAATATCCTCTGTAAGTACTGCTGGGATGAGTCATGCAATCAAAACACATCACCACGCGTCCTCTCTTGCCTCCCTTCGATGCTTCTTGCAGTTCCTCTAACTTGAAACAATGAGCTGCCAATCCTGCCACTCCCTCAGCTTGTTTCTGTAATAACTGTAATCTCCCAGTCCCATGTTCAAATCCATAACCTGAGTTCATCTTCCTTAGCTGTCAGGCCCCTTGCATTGAAATAAATGCAGTTAAATCATCAGTTTTCCCCCAATTTCCTGCTATGTTCTTTCCTGCCTTAACTCTTGAAATGGCTCTCTTTAACTTGTGTACCAGCCTCAATCTTGTTTCTGACCGTTCGACTGTTTAAGATAAAACACCCTGCCAGATTAGATTATATCATCTCAAGCAGCTCTAGCAATTCGCCCTACCAGGATATGGGTCCCCCTCCCTCTCCCAGTTCAGGTGCCTTCCCCACCCGGTCCATCTGTGCTGACACCTTCAGGGATCTTTGAGTTGTCCACTCAGGTCCTTTGTTCCTCAGTACTCCGCAAGGTCCGAACACTCATTATGTCTGTCCTTCGCTTATCGTACCTCCCACAGGGTATGACCTCACATCGATCAGAACTAAACTCTGCTCAGATTATCATCTGATCGTCATCAGACTGTAGCCTGAGACCATTCCCCTCACTCTGAACAACATCTTCACCTTTCATGTCATCTGCAAACCGACTAATGATATCTTCTGCTTTCACATCGAAGTTATTATTCCCCAGAATAACCAGCGATCGTTCCTGCACAGATCCCTGTGGTACACCCGCTGGCTAAACAATTTCAAACACGAAAAAGATTATCCAAAAATTTTGTATCCGATTTGTCAACTTGCCTTGGATCCCATGGGCTCTTTCCTTTTGATCCTTGCATTTGCAAGTGTTGATTCATCCTCAGGGTGGTATCCAATAATATCCCCCCACCCCCCACCCCTGCTGTCAGACTATCTGCTCTGTAATTATCTGGCCTATCCCTGCTGCCCTTCCTGAACAAATGAACCACATTCGCGATCCTTCAGTCATTCGGCACTTCACCTGTGGCCAGCAAAGTATTAAATATATCCACCAGGCCTCAGCTATCTCCTCCTTTACCTCCCATAGCAGCCTGGGATGCATTCATTGGGCACTGGGAATTTCTCCACCTTTATGCCTGTGAAAACATTTAATATCTCCTCCTTATTGATCTTACCATGTTCTAGAACATCACCATCCCGTCTGAAATCCCCGGCTACAATGTCTTTCTCCTGTGTGAATACAGATGGGAAGTATTCATTGAAGACCTCACCTACTTCCTCTGGCTCCATGCACAGATTGTTTCTTTGGTTTCTAATAGGCCTCACCCTTTCCTCAGTTACCCTTTTATTTTAACTATACTGACAAAGTACCTTGTGGCTTTTCCTTCATAGTATCTGATAAGATTATTTCACAGCCATTTCTAAGGACCCCGTTGCACTCCCTGTACTTGTGAATGGCTTCACCTGGTTTTATTGCACTGTGTTTTCTTCATCAAACTCACGATATCGCTTGATCTGTATCCGCTGGACTTGCGGCCTTTACTACTCCCTCTTCATGAACACAATGGGATGGGGTCCTGTGAAATGAGTATCAGGCGTTAGGTAAGAAGTTAAAAAGCAGGACCTCAGGGGCAGTGATCTCTACATTACTCCTAGTGCCACATGCCCCAGTGTGGATAGACATAGAAAGATTGGCCGAGGGGTGGATGTATGCCTGAGGAGCTGTTGGAGGGGGCATGGTTTTCAGTTTTTGGATCATTGGCATCTCTTCTGGGGTAGAAGTGACCTGTATAAGGGGGGGGGGGGGATAGGTTAGACTTGAACCAGAGGGGCACCACTATCACTGCGGGGAGATTTGCTCGTGTTACCCTGGGAGGTTTAAACTAGTTTGGCATGAAATTGGGATTCTGATGAAGAGAGGGACCATCAAAAAGTCGGGGGAAAATACATTAGCCATTGAGAGTAGGTTTCCTATTCAGGATATCCAGGGGCACAGATGAGGGAGGGAAAAGACTTCAGGTTTAAAGTTCATTTATTTCAATGCATGAGGCCTGACTGGTAAGGCAGATGAGCTCAGACCATGGATTAGCTCTGGGGACAGGGATATTATAGCTATAATCGAAACATGGCTGAGAGAAGGGCCAGACTGGCAGCTCAGTGTTCCAGGATACAGAAGCTACAGGTGGGACAGAAGGACAAGTAAGTGAGGAGGGGAGTTGCCCTTTTGATAGGGGAGGACATAACAACAGTGCTTAGACAGGAAATGCTTAAAAAGTCAACAAATGAGGCCACATGTTTAGAATGTAGAAACAAACCAGGGGTGGTCACTCTGTTGGGATTATATTATAGACCCCCAAATAGCCAGCAGGTACTCGAGGAGTTGATGTGTAGAGAGATTGGAGATACCTGTCGGAATAATAGAGTAGTATTGGTTGGAGACTTTAATTTTCCCAGCATTGACTGGGTCACCCAGAGGGTAAAAGGCCCGTACTGAGTGCAATTTGGCAAATGTGTCCAAGAACGTTTCCTAAATCAAAATGTCGCTCAAACAAGGCCCAACTCTGCTCAGGCAGGTGCAACACTGGACCTCCCCTCAGAAAACGTGGTCGGGCAAGTGACTGAAGTGTCAGTCACAGAGCACTTTGTGTCCAGTGACCACAACTGTCTTAGTTTTAACATAGTTATGGAAAAAAATCAGACAGATCCACAGTGAAACTGGAGTAGGGCCAGGTTTGGGGCCATGCGGCAGGATCGAGCAGAGGTTGATTGGGTGAATTAAAATAACTCAAAACCAGGTTATACTCCAACAGGTTTATCTCACAGCACCAGCTTTTAAAGTGCAGATGATCATCCTAAAAGATGAAAACTTAAACTAAATGTGTTTGATATTACATTCCATGGCACTGCAATCCTGTTGCTATAAATTCTGTACCTTATGATTGTGCTCCACAACCACGTGATGAAGCAGCGCTCTGAAACCTAGTGCCTCCAGATAAACCTGCTGGACTGGAAGCTGGTGTTGTGTGATTTTTAACTTTGCCCATCCCAGTCACCACCGGCTCCTCCACATCATGCTACCGTCAACTGCGTGAGTCTGTTTGAAGGAAAAGGAATGACTGGCAAACGGGAGCCTTTTAAAAGTGTGATATTAAGAATCCAGGGCAAATTTGTCCCTGTTAGAGTGAAGGGAACAGCTGGCAGGTTTAGGGATTTGTGGCTTATGAGGGATATTGAAGTTCTGGTCTGGAAAATGAAGATGGTATACATTGGATTTAAGCTTTCCATATCTACCTCACCTACCTCACCAGACTGATTGACACAATCAATCTGTGAAGACCCTACAATCCTCTCAGGTCCCTGCAGCATCCCGATCTGTAGAACCCACTCCAATGCCTGTGACTCTCCCAATCCAGCTCCTATAAGATTCCCTGTCTGTGTGACATCCAACCGTCGTCAGCACACACCCTATCAATACAAGCTCCTCCAGTCTTCTATCTATCTGCCCAGCTCTCTAACCTTCTCCAGCTCTTACACCCCTATCTGTGTAAATGTCACCGTCCCCTACAACACTTCCCACTTTGACCAACTGTAGGAAATTAGTAATGTTCCCTTATCTGTGAAACCGTCTCCAACCAAAATTGCCCTTGTTATCTCCTGGAAAATCTGTCTGATTCCACATCCTCCATGTCTAAATAACCTGCAGAACCTAAACCTTCCTGTATCTATAAACATCTACTGTCACGGCTACCCTCCATAAGTCTGTACAACCATCTTTACCTCTGTCATCTGCTCCGTTCCCTAAACCATCCCTGTCTGTGTAGACCTCCCCAACCTAACAACATCCTTATGTTGCTCCACCTCTCCCAATCTTCTTTGCTCAGTGAAATTCTCCAGCTCTCCACATCTCTGCAGGGACATGCAGTTCCCCAAAACATCCCTCTATGTGGAACTTCCACCAGAGACCACTACCCACCATATCTCTAATCCCCTGCTGATCCCTCTATCTCTGTTCCCAGCTTCAGTCCCGACAACCCAACTTCCATGTACAACATCATCAAGTCCTTGCAATCCTCCAGATCTGAGGAAACTCCAGCAGACATTGTCACTCCCTCATGATCTCTGACTGCCTATAGTGATTTGAAACTTCTGCAATTCGATAGCATCTCCAGTCTCCTTGCCCCTGCAGATCATGGTGACCTACTCCAAACCTCTCAACCCTCCCTGCCTGTGTTCATCATCAAGTTGATACAACTCGTCTCATGTCTGGAGTGCCCTGCAGACCCTACAATCCTCCCCGTTTTTGTGAATGCTGCCTATGACTATTACTGTCCCTATCTGTGTAACTGCCTCCAGTTACTACAGCCTCTTTACTGTGTAGCCCCCATCAGACCCTAAAGCCATGCTATCTGTGTAACCTCCTTCAGGTCTCTGTCCTCCAAATTGGTGAAACCTGCTGTCACCATTGCAACCCCCATTATTACTCAACATTGCTTCGTCTTTAAAACCATCCCTATCAGTGTGATCTCCTCCACTGAGTACAACATTCCCAGTCTGTGCAATGGGCGATGCATGGTTTTATAAAAGGGGAATTTTTAAAAAAATCTGTTGGATTCTATATTTTGGTGTGACCATAAATGGCAGAATAGATAAGGGTGGGGGAGGCTCTTAGCGGTCGAAGTTTATTTGAAATTTAGAAAGCATTTTGATAAGTTTCAACCAGGGCTAAAGATTAGCTCGGGAGAGAATAGAGCCCCTGAAAGGTCAATGAGGCTGCTTGTGTGGAATCTCTGCTGATGGGCGAGATCCAAAACAAATATTTTGCATTTTGATTTACTTTAGAGAAAGACATGGAAGCTCGGGAACTTGGGAAAATACATAGTGAGGTGTCGAACAGAGTTCACATTGGAGAACAGGATGGTTTAAAACGAAAAAAGGGTGATAAAACCTTGGGACATGATCAGATGTATCCCAGTGCTCTGTGAGAAGCTCGGGAGGAATTTACAGGACACCTCGCCGAAATGTTTTTATCATCAACAGTCACTACAGACCAATGAGACTGGTGGCAGGAGTGGGTAAGGTGCTGGAGGAGATTCTGAGAGAAAGGACCATTATGCATTTGGAAAGGCAAGGATGGATCAGCGATGGTCAGGATGACTTTGTGTACAGGAAACCATGTCTGACAAACTGGATTGAGTGTTTGTGGAGGTAGAAAAGTGATAGAGCAAGGCAGAGCAGTGGATGATGTCCACATTAACTTTAGCAAGGCCTTTGACAAGGTTTTGCACGGCAGACTGGTTAATAAGTTTAGATCACTCATAACCAGGGATCACTTACCAACTGGAAACAAAATTGGATTGATGGTAAGAGACAGAGCATGCTCATAGAGAGTTGCTGCTCAAACTGAAGTCCTGTGACCAACGGTGTGTCATGGAGTTCGGTGCTGGGTCACTGTTGTGCAGCATTTATATGAACGGTTTGGATGATAATACAGGAGTCATGGTTAGCAAGTTTGTGAGTGAGACTGGAAGTGGTGGTAAAGTGGACAGTGAAGACAATTATGTGAGAGTGGGCCAGTGAGTTTAGGAATAGCAAATGGAGAAATACACAGAGTTGCACTCTGGCAAAGCTGACCAGAGCTGGACTTGTACAGTCAGAGACCCAGGGATGCAGGTAAAAGGTTCTTTGAAAGTGGTGTCACAGGTAGACAGGTTGGCGAAGCAGATGTTTGCGATGCTTACCTTTATTGGTCAGTGCATTGAGATTAGGAGTTGGGATGTCATGTCATGTTATATCTATACAGGACATTTGTGAGGCCACCATAAAATTGGTGTTGATTACCTGGAAAAACTTAACTGGTTCACGCCTGTCCTTTAGGGAAGGACATCTGACATTGTTACCTGACATCTGACACCATGGCTCACGTGTGACTCCAGACCCGTAGCAATATAGCTGATTCTGGGAAATTAGCTGTGGGGCAAAGAATGCTGACTCAATCAGTGACATCCTTCTCGATCCCCTCCAACGCAGCAATCCGTACTGGCTTTGTAACACCGTTCAGGCCCTTGGCCTCTCTGTAACACTCTCACCACTTCCAGCACCTTCGCCTCTCCCTCTTCCTATCATCTGATTAAACCCTGACAATGTTTCCCCTTCCTACTGCGCTCCTCCTGCTAGTAAACCCATAGCGATCTCTTTAACAAATACTTACATATTTCTAAAACTTCGGCTTCTTCAGAATAGTTAGATTTTTTTGTCTTCTGCGCATCGCTGAATGAAGTCTGGTAAATCCTGGGAATTACTGAGCCAAGACAGTCCAAAGTGGGGGAGAAGCATTGGGACGGCGTTGAGCAGCTGGACACTTGATGTGGGAAAAAAGGGGAATTCAGGAGAAAACAGCACAAGGAGCGCGCAGTCACACCAACGTCCCACCCATCCCCATCCCACGGCCACCTTCTGCCCCAAGTGTGGAAGGCCACATCGGTCTGTACAGCAACACACAGACTCCCCTGAGAGTGGGAGAGAGTCAGCCTCGTTTGTGACCCACCACAAATGAGATGGTGAGATAGGGAAGTTGAATCCTCTTTCAGTTGTCCTACTGTCTTTGTTACAAATTCCAATAATTCCTTATCCAATGCCATGCCTCACAATGTAATGCTGTAAAGTGGACTGAACACTGCCCTTCACCTTCTGTGATCTGATTCTTATTACCCAGAATTTGGTTTCCTAATGATTGGTAATCTGAAGCCACATATAATCCCATTGTTATCCCTAACGATGAGACTTCCCCATTCTCCTTCCCACTCTGCCTGACTTTCCACAATGTTGTGTAGCCGTGAATATTAATGCCCCACCTTTTGTTCACCCCTGTGACCACGTCTCCCTGATGGTGATTAGATAGAAATCACAGTCACACCAGCATATCCCTGATTACAAATGCTTCGTGCATTCAAATTATGAAATAGTAATTTACTTTTGAAATCACAAATTCCTGTCACAAACCGATCTGCTGATGTATAGTTTTAGTTAAACTTAGTCTCTTCCTGTCTCTTCCTGTTTTTCCTCAGCCACAGCTCCATGTTTCAATATTTGAACATTTCTCTATGGAATTGGAAATTTCCTTTCAGCTGAGCCCTGTCCCTCCTTGTCTGTGTCAGTTTAAAGCAGTCTACATTGTCCTGGTCATATGATTGACCAGGACACACACTGATCCCAGCACTGTACCATCACAATAAAATTGCTGACTCCTCCCTGAGTACTGGTAGCAGTGCCCACTGCATCAGACCCACTTCTTCTGACACCATGGTTTGATCCTTAAATCTTCCCGCACTCTGGTGATATCACTCAGTCTCTCTCCATTTGGTACCCTCACTGTGTGGGTCTAATTGCTGCTTCTGTCAACGTCTCTCACTCTTACAGCTACTCCGGATCCAGAGCCAAAAGAATCTTCCGATCCGCAACAGTACAGACCAGGGATGGAGACTGGGATTTTTGTGATCTCTGCTAGACTTAGTGCTACTCGACATGAGTTATCCTCACTGCATCAGTCTAATTTCCCATTCTGTCTATTTCTCTCTCATGCAGGTAATCAGGATATTTCTAACTCCTGTCTCATCCATCACCTCATTGAAGATGCTTGGTCAGTCAGAGAGAGATGGAGAGGGAGATCTGGAGCCTTCAGTAAATCCTGCAGCCGGTAAGATCAATCATAGTAAACAGCACAGGGTGGAGTTAGTGGCCATCTTTATTCAGACCTGGAACACAGGTCATAGATACAGAGCTGGGCAAGGAACAGCAACATTCTCGGCTTCATTCCCACCGTCTTGTGAGGGCCCTGCTGTCACCTCTGCTGTACTGGAACTCCCTGAGACTGCTCAGGAGGTCCCAGGCATCAGTCTTGGCACATACTCTATTAGTGATCTCTGTAATATACTACAGCCCCGATAATCCTTCCTCTATTTGGAATCTCCTCTAGTACACACAATGCTGTCTGTCTCTGTCAGGTTCTCCAATCCCTGATACCCTAATCCCTAAACTTCTCCAGTAGATACTAAATTCCTTCATCCTTGTAATTGCCGAGCCCTGTCGATCCTTGTAAGCTCCTCCTACCAATGCCACCCTCCATGTAAATGTGTTTTGTCTCTAACCTCTCCATCCCTATCTGGGTAAACTTCTCCAGCTCTTACAACTCTTCCTTACCTGTGAAAAAAATCGTAACCTCCTTATTGTTCTATTAATCTTCGATCTTAATCTATTTAAACTTCACCCTCTCCCCGACCACCTCTTTCATTTTGTGCAACCCTCCCCATTTGTGTAACTGTCTCCAGCCCAGTAACCTGGCATTCTCCATTGCCTTCCTATCTGTGCAGCCTCCTGAACCTAGAAGCCTCCTTATATCTGTAAACATCTGGAGTCACTACAACCTTCCATATCTCTGTCAATATACACGATAATTTCCTACTGAAACACTCCCTGTCAGTGCCTCTCAGTCTGCCTGCCTCTCTCTATATCCATCCCTATTCCTATCTCCAGAATCTAATCCAGCTCCCTCTCCCTCTGTAAATTCCTCCAATCCGCAAACCCCTTTGTCCCATGAACATTATTGCCCAGATTTAGCTCGAAAATCCTCAAGTCCCTGTAAGCCTCCCTATCTCTGTAACCTCTATCCATCTGTTTAACCCCCTACTACTGAGGAATGACACCCTGCATTCGCCATAAGGCAGATGGAATGACAGTGAATAGATATGCTGGAACCGTCATTCTGGAGATGTAGCTGCAGAATGACCATCGCTGGGAAGGGACTATTGAAGGGTTGTTGGGATCTAGGCAAGATAGGCAAAAATCCAACAAGTTGTGAAGAAAGGATAGGGTTAATGCATTAATGAGATAGCCACGTGGAACTGAAGATCAAAATTTGGAGTCTATTTGGATGGAGCTGGGAATGAACAAGTAGCTGCAGCAATCATTGGCTGGAATTCTTTTAAAGGAATCAACCAGTGATGGGAATGTCAATATGGTTACAGTCAGGACACTGAATGTACTTGTAGCAAGGGCAGTACAGTAACTGTGTGACAGTGGTCTCCATCCCGACTGGATAACTAATGAGTATCAGGGCTGTAATGGATGGAATCCTGGATTGTATACGAGATGGTTTTCTATAACATCATATCAAGGTGCCAGCAACAAAATTGTCCATTGGATTTCAAATGCTGTGTAATAATAAATATCCAATAGTCCCATTTTAGAGGAGTTTTGTGAGGAAAGACCCATAGTGTGATAATGCAGATATTGAGTTTGAGTTAAGACCAGACGATGTCGGAGCAGAATGAGGCCATTTGGCCCATTGAGGATGCTCTGCCCTTCAATCAGATCATGGCTGACCTGATACTCTCCAACTCTACATTCCTGCCTTTTCCACAAAACCCTTGTTTCCCTGATCCATTAACATCTGACTATCTCTGCTGTCAATATTCGTAATGACCCAGCCTCGACAGCCCCCTGCAGTCAGGAATTCCCACAGATTCCCTACCCTCTGAGTGAAGACATTCCTCCTCATCTCCATCTTAAATGGGTGAGCTCTTGCTGGGATTTTCTGGTTACACATTCTCACACAATTGAAACGAAAGGAAGTCACAAAGATAATTATTGCAGATGATCTGAAAATTGGTGGAGTTGGGGTGAATGAGCAAGGAGATCCAAGGTTGCAGGAGGTTACTGATCAGTTGGAAAGATGTGCAGAGAAATGGCAAATTAAGTGTAATCTGTACAAGTGTGAGGTCATGTCAAATTCAAGAAGAAAGTGAGGGTACTGAGGGACATTGATATACAGAAGGATCTTGGTGCACTGAGTGGTAAGGTCCTAGGGAGTGTTACTGAACAAAGAGACCTTGGAGTCCAGGTTCATAGTTCCTTGAAAGTATAATCCCAGGTAAAGAGGATAGTGAAGAAGGTGTTTATTCTGCTTGCGTTTACTGATCAGAGCACTGAGTAGAGGAGTTAGGAGGTCATGTTGTGGCTGTACAGGACATTGGATAAGCCATTTTTGGAATATTGCATGCAGTTCTTGTCTCCTCCCTATCGGATGTTGTATAAATTGCAAGGTTTCAGAAAAGATTTACAAGGATGTTGCCAGGATTGGAAGATTTGAGCTAAAGGGAGAGGTTGAATGGGCTGGGGCTACTTGAGGCTGAGGGGTGACCATATAGAGATTTATACAATCATGAGAGGTATGGATAGGTTTAACAGACAAGGTCTTTTCCCTGAGGTAGTGGAGTCCAGAACCGGACGGCCTAGGTTCAGGGTGAGAGGGGAAATATATAAAAGGAATCTAAGGGGCAACTTTTTCAGGCAGAGGGTGATGCGTGAATGCAATGAACTGCTAGAGGAAGTGGTGGAGGCTGGTACAATTACTGCATCTAAAAGGCATCTGGATGGGTATACGAACAGGAAGGGGTGAGGGGGATTTGGGCCAAGTGCTGGCAAGTGAGACAAAATTATGTTCGCGTATGTGGGCAGCGTGAACGAGATGGACTGAAGAGTCTGATTCCGTGCTGTACATCTCTATGACAAAATGTTTTGCACTGTACATTTCCAGCCACACACTTCACTGTTTCCCCTGTTTACCTTGGTCAATTCTCCTCTCAAACACATGTCAATGGCTTTGGTTGTGATTGTAGGGTGTGCTTTATGGTCACTTTAAAAATCCATCATCTCACTGAATTCCACTCCACTACAATTTCCCAGAGGATATCTCAGTGTGACATTACTCCTTCACTCAGCTTCATCACCCAACGGTCGATCTGAGATAGTCACGTCCCTGGCCATTTACACAATTGTTATTCAAAGAAACACTGACACAAACATTTGAAGAGGAGTTCAGAGAATATCATTTTTGACAAAGATTGAAGTCTCCCAAAATGATCACATTGCCTTTGCATTACACAGGAATTCATTGGAAAGTGTAACAATGTTGAGCAATGAAATGCTGTCAGGCAGCCTAAAAACTGTTCTCCTGCTTGTGTTTTTGAAACGTATTACCCAGAATCTGCATTCAGGCTGATTCAACTGCAGCATCAAATGCCAAATGCTTTCTCTGTAATGCCTTTGTTACCCATTACCTGTCAGGGTTACCCATCCTGCACTCCCTGAGACCCCTCAGGGATAGGTACAATTGAATATTTATGTTCTGCCTTTGTTTCTCCCCTAACCACATCTTCCTGGTGACTAAATCTTATTTATCTCTGTGCCACAAGTCTATTACCTTATTGCAGATACTTTGTCCATTCCAAAGAAAGAACATTGTAATTGACTTTTTCCCAGAATTTTCTGTCACAGCCTAATTCCCTGATGTACAGTTTTAGTTAAACTCTGTCCCATCCAGTTCCCTCCTGCTTGTCTTTAGCCACATTCCAATGCTGTTCCAATGTGTCACCTTTTCTGTTTGGATTTGGAAAGCTCCTTTCACCTGAACCCTGTCCCTGCATCTTCTCTGTCAATTAAAGCACTGTCCATAAAACCACCGACATAATTTGCCAGGACACTGGTCCCAACAATGTTGTTTTTAATTCACTCCATGGGATGTTGCTGTTTCAGGCTGGCCAACATTCCATGCCCACCCTCGAGCTGCCATTGAGCCGAGTGCCTTGTGAGACGATGAGAGAAGACAGTTTAGAGTCAACTCCATTGCTGTGGGTCTGAAGTCATATGTAGGTCAGACCAGCTGCCTATCGCAGATTTCGTTCCTGAAAGGATATTGAACATTCAGATGGTTATCCCTACCACTGACATTATATTCTGGATGAACAGTCTCGTGAGAGTAACACTCTCTCTCTCAGTCTCTCTCCATGTGGTATCTGTCACTGTGAGAGTCTAATTGCTGCCAGTGACTGCAGCTTTTGTAGTTACTACAGATCCTGAGCCAACAGAACTCTCCACTCCAGAGAGACGCAGCAGCACAGGCCAGGGATGGAGACTGGGATATTCCAGATGTCTGTGGTACTCAGCGCCACTCTCTCTGTGCAACTCTCACTGCATCAGTCTAATTTCCCATTCTGTCTATTTCTCTGTCTCCTGCAGGTACTCAGGATGTTCCTGACCTAATAAACCTCCCAATTGCTGGGTGTTTCATTCATCATCTCATTGAACGCAATTGGTCAGCCAGAGGGGAGGGAGATCTGGTTTCTTCAATAAATCCTGCAGCGAGGAAAGATCACTCACAGTGAACAGAGCAGAGCGAATTTAAGGGATCGAAGTTTAGTCCGGAAGACATGACACACATATAGTGTTGAAGGGTGAATACAGAGCATGATGGGCCCAGACTCAATCCACACTCTCTTGTTCACTTTCATCACTGCTGTACTGAGCCTTCCTATATCAATATAGGAAGTTGACAGTTATCAAT
This sequence comes from Chiloscyllium plagiosum, assembly GCF_037043375.1. Classification (NCBI taxonomy): domain Eukaryota; kingdom Metazoa; phylum Chordata; class Chondrichthyes; order Orectolobiformes; family Hemiscylliidae; genus Chiloscyllium; species Chiloscyllium plagiosum. The sequence goes on from NW_028270183.1 coordinate 73,069,332, forward strand.
CCAGGCCTGTGCTGTCTTAGTGAGGATCAGGACAACAGAGGGGAAAGCAGGCCTCCCTTAAGAAGGTGGTATTGAAACCTGGGGTCTTTCTGTTCTATATTTCCCCTGTCACACTGTCTCTTGTCGTGTGATAGAGTCATACAGCAAGGAGACATACCTTTTGGGCCAACGCATCTGTGCCAGTGTCTTGAATGCTTGTAATTCCCAGAAAAGTTCCAATTTCTGTAACCTCCACCCCTCCCATAATTTATTTGAAACCTACTCCAATGCTGACGACGCTCCCTATGTATAATTTGTTCCAAACTCGGTAACGTGCCCAATCTCAGTAACCTCATCCTGCACTTAATACAATAATCTCTATTTCTGTAGTTTTCCGCAATAAATACTGTCCCCCTGTCTCTGTAAAATCCTCCAGCCTGGACCAAAATACCCATCTGTGTACTTTCCACAAGCCCCAAGAGAACATGATCTCACTGTAGCCTTCTGCAGGCCAGATCACATTCCTGCCTCCTGGCCGAAAGCACCAAATGACCTCTGTAACCATCTCCCATCCTGACTGGACTCCTTATCTGTGTAAACACCTTTTCCAGCTGCAAGAACACTTCGCATCTCTGTGTGCTCCTCTCTGCCCCACAAATACTCTCTCTTTGTGTCAGTCTGCAGTTTGGGGTGGTTCAGTGGTGAGCACTGCTGCCTCACAGCGCCAGAGACGTAGGTTCAATTCCAGCCTCGGGTGACTGTCTGTATGAAGTTGGCACATTGTCTCCGTGTCTGCATGGGTTTCCTCCCACAGTCCAAAGATGTGCAGATCAGATAAATTGGCCATTCTAAACTGACCGAGCGTTAGGTGGATCATTCAGAGGGAAGTGTGTCTGGGTGGATTACTCTTTGGAGAGTTGGTGTGGACGTGTTGGGCCAAAGTGCCATTTCCATATTGTAGGGAATCTAATAAAATCTAAACTCTCCATCTACATTCCATATTAATGACCCTAAAAATATCCCTCTAACAATTAAACAACTCCAAACATCCCAAACTCTGTAAATTACGACAGCTCCAACATCCCTCCTTATCGGTGTAACCTCTTCCTGAAAACCTCTCAACATGTGGAGGAGACCCTACAATCCTCCCTATCTGTGTAATCCAACAGGTCCCTGCATTACTCCCGACCTGTAGAACCCAATCCAATGCCTGTGACTTTCCCTATCCAGTTCCTGCAAGACTCACTATCTGTGTAACAGTCTCCCGTCACTATCACTCACCCTGTCAATGTAAGCTCCTCTAGTATCTCCATCCATCTAATCATAGAACATAGAAGAATACAGCGCAGTACATGCCCTTTGGCCCTCGATGTTGCGCCGATCCAAGCCCACCTAACCTATACTAACCCACTATCCTCCATATACCTATCCAATGCCCGCTTAAATGCCCATAAAGAGGGAGAGTCCACCACTGCTACTGGCAGGGCATTCCATGAACTTACGATTCGCTGAGTGAAGAACCTACCCCTAACTTCAGTCCTATATCTACCCCCCCTTAATTTAAAGCTATGCCCCCTTGTAATACCCGACTCCATACTCGGGAAAAGGTTCACACTGTCAACCCTATCTAACCCCCTAATCATCTTGTACACCTCAATCAAGTCACCCCTAAACCTTCGTTTCTCTAATGAAAAAAGCCCCAACTGTCTCAGTCTTTCCTCATACGATCAATATGAGGAAATCATCTCCATAACCTTCTCCAGCTCTTGTACCTTATCTAGTAAATGTCACCCTCATCTATAACCCTCCCTACGGTAGGAACCGTTCCACAGATTCATCACCCTCTGGCTGAATAAATTCCCCCAGATCTCCATTCTAAAGGGTTGTTCCTTCACTCTGAAGCCGTGCTCTTGAGCCCTGGTCTCTCCAGCAGTGAAAAGATCTCCCCACCCCCGTCCACTCCATCTAGGCCCCTCAGTATGCTGTAAGTTTGAGTGAGATCCTGCCACCGCAGCGTCTGAAAATTCATCAAGTACAGACTCAGAGACTTCACCAGGTTCTCAGATGACAAACATTTCATCCTTGGCTCTTTCTTGTAAAACTAGTTCTTGTAGCCACTCACATCCTTTGTCCAGACTGTTAATGTATAACATGTACAGCGTGGTCCCAACACTGACCCCTGCGGAGTTCCCTTCGTCACCAGTTCCAATCGTGAAAACGACCCCTTTATACCAACTCTGTCTTCTGCTAATCAGCCAATCCTCTACCCTTGCCAAGCATGTTGTTCTGAAACTGAAATTTTATTTCACAAACCCTGCTGGGTTTGTTTTCCTGTCTGGCTGTGAAAAAGCAGTGTAGATAAAAGGGAGGAAAGGTTTGTCGGGGTTTTCAGAAACCTTTCAACAAGGTCCCACTGAAGATGTGGATAAGCAAAATTGTCAAATGTGGGATTGGAGGGAATGTACTGGCATGGATTGGGAATTCTTTAACAGAAAACTAAGTGGGAATAAATGGATTAGTGCTTGACCCCCAACTATTCACAAAGGGATTCGATGCATTTGATGGATGAACAAAATCTACTGCTTCCATGTTTGTTGCTGACACAGAACGAGATGGGAATGTGGGTTGTGTGGAGGAAGCAAAGGGGCCATGAACAGTCCATGAGTTTCCCTTGTAGAAATTCATTGATGTGATGTGACCATCACTTGCTTGGCCATCATTACCTTCCCTTTTGTAATTCCCTGGAGAAGGTGGTGGGGAGCTGCCTTCCTCACCCATTGCAGTCCTTTAGGTGTAGGGACAGACACAGTGCTAGGAGGATGGAGCGTGGCTTGGAGGGCACCTTGGAAATTCTGAAGTTACCATGCACCTGGAGCTCCTGTTCTTCCAGGGAATAGTGGTTCCGGGTTTGTGAAGTGCTGCTGAAGGGGCCTGCCTGAGTGACCTCAGTGCTTTTTGTAGATACTTTATTTATTTATTCACTCGTGGTTATGAGCATTGCTGTATGTATTGTTGATTTGGAGTTGTCCCTGAGAAGGTGGTGGTGAGCTGCCTTCCTGAACCACTGCACCAGCCATTGGAACTGTTGTTATCTGTGTCCCCTCCAGCAGGCGCTACATCACTCCTCACACCTGTAACTGCATACAGACAATGCAGCTCTTCCTGTATATGTGACATCCTCCTCTGCCGACAACTCTTATTGTTCATCAGAATGTCTCACCACTTCCATTCCCATCTGTGCTAGTGATCTCTCAAATTTCTGTATTCTTGTTTAAACTTCTGATCACCCATAACCTCTTCCTTTCTAAATTTGTAACCCCTCAGTACCTGTAACTCGCCATATAACTGTATTCAATGACAGCACAGGTTCACTTCCTTAAATCTCTGTGAATTACAGCGGCTGGTTGTGCTGCATTGGTACTTTTCATCCTCCTCATCCATCCTAGTTCTCCCAGCCCCTGCAATCCCACTATTTAGAATGCTCCCATTCTCTGTACCTCCTTATGTTCTGAGGGTCCTTGAACACCACGAGTGCTTCAAACGTCTGTAACCCCCCCCCCCTCCCCCCCACCCCCCAGTTACTGCAAGTCTTCTAACTCTGTAACATCCAACAGTCTCCAGTGCCAATCAACACTCCCTGGCTGTCAATTTGAATTTGTTGAAGTCTTCATATCTCAGTAAGCAGCTCACAAAAATCCCTTTAGACTCTACAAGGCTCCATCACCAACAAGCCGCCATCTCTCTATTTCTTTTGCTTCCCTCAGTGCCTACAAACCTCCATGTATCTTCCAGAAACCTGCTTTAGACACTGCAGGTCTGCCTACCTCTCCAGATAACCTGTTCCATACCCAACAGCTCCCTCAATCACTGTAACACCCTCTGCTCTGTCTAATCCTTCTCTTTTCCACTGTCTTCCAGGCACAACGGCGATCCTGTGAGGGACCAGTGTGCAATGGGATGTTATACATCTCAGCTGAGGCTTGAGGCCTACCATTACCTGGAAGTCACAAAGGGAGAGAACCTGAGAGTGAGCACCACAGAGCGGGAGAATATTAATCAGCAGCGAGGATCGAGGCCGACTGGGACTTGGATTTGGAGAAACAGCAGAGCAGGAGGGGCGAAATCAGCACCGAGTCACAGAGGGAGTGACCATGTGAGGGAGTAATTAGAAGCAGGAACATGAGGCTCACTCACGCCTGGGAGTTACAGAAACACCAAAGTGGGAGGATATAAATCAGCACTGAGGATCGAGGCCTAGTCATACTTGGAATTCACAGAGACGGTGATGCTGTGAGGGAGCAGTGTGCAGTGGGAGCTGGAGGATTACACGTATCTGGGAGTCACAGAGACGGTGACCCTGTAAGGGAGCAGAGTGGAGTGGGAGCTGGAGGATTACACACACCTGGGAGTCACAGAGACGGTGACGCTGTGAGGGAGCAGAGTGGAGTGGGAGCTGGAGGATTACACGTATCTGGGAGTCACAGAGACGGTGACCCTGTAAGGGAGCAGAGTGGAGTGGGAGCTGGAGGATTACACGTATCTGGGAGTCACAGAGACGGTGACCCTGTAAGGGAGCAGAGTGGAGTGGGAGCTGGAGGATTACACACACCTGGGAGTCACAGAGACGGTGACGCTGTGAGGGAGCAGAGTGGGGTGGGAGCTGGAGGATTACACGTATCTGGGAGTCACAGAGACGGTGACCCTGTAAGGGAGCAGAGTGGAGTGGGAGCTGGAGGATTACACGTATCTGGGAGTCACAGAGATGGTGACCCTGTAAGGGAGCAGAGTGGAGTGGGAGCTGAAGGATTACACGTCCCTGGGAGTCACAGAGATGGTGACGCTGTGGGGGAGCAGAGTGGAGTGGTATCTGAAGGATTACAAGTTCTTGGGAGTCACAGAGATAACTTTCTGCTGCTGGGACATGCCTGCACTGAGTTTGAAAGAAGTGCAAGAGCCATTACAGAAAATGCTGTAAGTTCATTGGCTGATAAATTCGCTGTTATTAGCGACTGTCAGTTAATTGCTATAAGTTAGCAATTTTGTTTTCAACTTCTGAAATAAGGGTTGCACACAGAAATAAGAGGGAGAAGTAAAATTGTGAGCCAATATAATAAATTACCCTCAGTAAGCCACAGTTGAATAAGGGATTTAACCATATTGTTATTTCCTGGATGTTCACATCATTCTAAGTAATTAATTAAGTAACTCGAGACAAAATGCATTTTAGGACATGATTGTCAGATGGAAAATGTGTTCTGTTACATTGGGAAGTCATAGCCCCTGCTCGTGTCTGAGATGCACACTGAGTCATGGAGCTCAGAGAGTGACGAGAGACCCTATGGGAGATCTGTGATGCTGAGTTATGTGGATAACACACACGCAGAGCAGATCACCCTGCAGACATGACGGCCAGGAAGAAGGAAGGGTCTGGGGTCCAGGCAATCGGAGGGAAACAGTCAGGGAATACAAGCATAACCTGGTGTTTCCCTCCCAATGCAATTTCCCAGTTTGAGAGCTGATGAAGGTGTAGGCTGCTCAAGGGAGGGCAGTCAGAGCCATGTCTGTTCCCCCACAAGCAGCCTGACTGTATAGGAGAGGAGGGAGAAGGAAGGAGGGGCAATAGTCACAGGAGAGACAGGGAAGTGAAGAAGGTGTCAGCGTGTCTGTCATTCCAAGATAGTGGGGTTAAGAATGTCACTGTGACTGCAGTGGGGGACAGTGAGCAGTCAAAGATCATGCCCATGTTGGTAGGAATGACCTGGGTAGGAAGGGTGAAGTGGTCTGGGAATCAGAATTTAGGGAGCTCGGTGGATGGTTAGCAAGCCGATCCACAGATGTAGCAGTCCCTGGAATACTCCCAGTGCCGTGTCCAAGTGAGAACAGGACTCAGAGTTTTAGGTAGATGACAGTGTGACTGGAACGATGGTGCAGCAGGAAGGGCTTCAGATTCTTGGGACATTGGAACTGGTTCTGGGGAAGACAGCAACTGTACAAGCTGGGTGGGCTAACGTGACAGAGCTGGGACTGAATTTCTTACGGGGTTTGGGAGGGATTGGAAATAACTTGGTGTGTGCTTAAGATCCAAAAAGAAATAGGAAAGGAGAGTACCAGGATTCTCAAAATAATGGGAGATACAGTTGGTACTAATTTACAACAACACGATTAACAGTGGAAGACGGAGTGAGAAAGAAAGCCTTAATCTGAGGTTCTCTGCATGGACCTGAACACTGGGAGTGTGCGGAGTTACAGAAGCAGTTTGGTGTGTGGAAATCTGATGTACTGATCACCGAGAGCTGGCTCAGTGAATGGCAGGACGGGATGTTAAATATTGTTGGGTATAAAATATTCCAAAATGATAGAAGGGAAGGGAAAGGATGAAGGTAGAAGTATTGGTTCAGATTAGCATTAGTTAAGGAGTCCAAGAGAAAGAGGATCCGTCCAAGGACAGAATGAATTTGGCTGGAGCTACAGAACAAAAAGTGTATAATTACACTGTGAGGTACAGTCTGTCGGCCAGCAACCATTGGAAAGGATGGAGAGAATAAATATGCAGAGTCATTTGAGAGTGATGACAGTATTACAGATTAGTTATAATGAGAAACTTAATTTATTCAGATATTGACTGGGTTACTGGTGGTGCAGCGTCCTGAGGGGCGAGTGTTCCTGGATTACATGGAGGAGAGCTCACTGCAGGAGTATGTGTCCAGCCCAAGAGAGCATGTACTGTTGGCCCTGGTCCTTGGGGAAGAGGTGGGGTAAGTGGATCCATTGTCAGTAGGGGAACGTTTTGGGGGTCAGCGATCATTTTATTGTAACGTTCAGGATGATGATAGAGACTGCTATGCAATAATTGAGAGTGAGAAACATTAGTTGACTGAGAGCAGCCTTCAATGGAGCAAGAATGAAGCTGGGAACTTTTCAACGAGGCCAGTGAAAGGTTAGCTTTAAATAGTGTGAACCAAATCAGATGGAGCTGGGATTATGGAGATGGGCTGCAGTGTGACCATGACTGGGAACTGGATAATTAAAGGTTTTCCCCATTTTGACAGGAAGGATTAATAGACCTACACAGTGAAGTAGCATTGTGTGTAAAGGATGGGATCAGTATTATTGTGATGCTAATCATTTACATACTGCTCCTCTCTGCCCTCATCCCTCATGCCTGTGTCCTATGAGATATTGATCCCATCAGATATTGGTAACCTTTTGAAAACTTCAGAAAACAGCAGTATAGGGGGATGACTCTGTCCACTGTCTGCACTGGTCAAGATGTAATGTTTTGTAAAGCCCTAGTTCTGTCTCCCCGGACACTATTGGTCTTCGGGTGCAGATCCCGGCACCTTTTTAAAATGGTTTGAGAGTTTCTGCCTCTACTCGGCTTCCATGTGTGCCTCCCAGATCCCGACCATACTCTGGGTGAAATAATAACTTTCCTCACCACTTCTCTAATACTTCAACCAATTATATTAAATATTCGCCACCGGTAACTGAGCTCTCCAACAGGAACAAGGTGTTCGGTCCCTCTCTACCCAGGCTCCTGACAATATATGCACTCCAATCAAATCTCCTCTCAGCATCCTCCGTTCCGATCTTTCCTCATAACTGCACTTCCACTGTCACAGGGTGAAGAATCTCCTCTCTCCCCTCTCCAGTCGAATTCCAGCTTTCCATGTGATGGGGTGACCAGAACTGCACACAATCCCCAAGCTGTGACTGAGCTCATTATTTATACAGTTCCTGCATAAGCTTCCTGCTCTGACTTTCTGCACTTTGGCTGATAGAGGAAATGGTGCCATTTGCAACATTAATGAGATTATTGGTGTTTCCAGCTACCTTCATTTATCTGCCCACACTGACTATGCTCTCATTTATTGTCCATTTCTCTCTATTGTGGATGTCCCCAAATGCCGTGCCTTGCACTTCTGAGTTGTTTGCTCCATTCACCCGGATCCTATAGTTTCTGTTTTTAAACAGCCTGCCATGGGATCTCTCATCAAATCCAAGTCAGTCACATGCAGTTACAAGTTACTGCCTCAAACCGACACAGTCAGATCAATTGCACACGTTCTTCCTTGAACAACTCCAGATCGATTGTCCTGGAGTCCTTGGGTCTTCCTTAGTGACCGTTTATCCACTGTCTCAGAATTCCAGCCTCGACCTATTCAGTCAGTCCCTTGCTCCACATTAAACAAAGCTGCAGGGTTAGCCATTCTCCAGGTCTCTGGCATCATCCCTGTATCCAGGGAGGATTGGATAATGTAGGTAACTATAACGCAGGGGATTTTCCCCGGCTCCTTTTAAAAGTCTGGCACATTGTGTTACCCCTTTTTAAGGATTTGAATCTCCTTTATAACTCACCGCTCCAAGTTTAGGTAAAAAAGATGACTGCAGATGCTGGAAACAAGATTCTGGATTAGTGATGCTGGAAAAGCACAGCAGTTCAGGTAGCATTCGAGGAACAGTAAAATCAACGTTTTGGGCAAACCCCTTCATCAGGAATACAGGCAGAATGCCTGAAGTGTGGAGAGATAAATGAGAGGAGGGCGGGGTGGGGAGAAAGTATCATTGAGTACAATAGGTGAATGGGGGTAGGGATGAAGGTGATAGGTCGGGGAGGAGGATGGAGTGGTTAGGTGGAAAAGAAATACTCATTTCCCCTTCCCCCACCTCACCCTATTTCCAAACTTCTGGCTCAGCACTTGTCCTACCTGCCTATCTTCTTTTCCACCTATCCACTCCTCCTCCCTGACCTGTCACCGTCATCCCCTCCCCCACTCACCTATTGTACTCTATGCTACTTTCTCCACACCCCACCCTCCTCTCATTTATCTATCCAACCTTCAGGCACTGTGCCTGTATTCCTGATGAAAGGCTTTTGCCCGTAACGTCGATTTTACTGCTCCTCGGATGCTGCCTGAACTGCTGTGCTTTTCCAGCACCACTAATCTAGAATCCGTTCCAAGTTTGTTGCTCCCAATATTTCACACATCATCCCTATTTTGATTCAGACAGACAGAGGCCGAAACCAACTTACGATGTGGTCAAGTCTCATTTTAGTCAGGTTTTATGGAGGGGGTTTCTCTCCACAAAGTGAAGTGCATTTTCTCATGATACCATCCCCAATCTGCCTCATTAACTACCCTCCCTGACCACGTGGTTGTCTTCTCATCTGATTCTAACGCAATGATTTTTCCCATTCATCATAACAGCTGACCACTGCCTGGATATCCCAGAATGCAGTGGCCTCCCTGTTCCAGGTGCCATTTGTAAAAAGACATTACACTCTTAGATTGTTAATCTGAAACTGCCCTGGACATGGCAGAGGGGTAGAACTGGGGCTTCACTTTGTGGACAAGCCCCTGAGGTTCTGGTGAATGACATGGTGTAGGAGAGGGACATTACCTTCCTCAAGGACTGGCAGGGAAGGCTATGACACCAGACTATGCCAGCTTGGTATGAGGCTGACCCCGGGTCAGTGAGGTGCCAGCCTTCTGGGTGAATGCCCAGCAGAGTAGGAAGAAGGTCAGTGACCTTCCCCACTCCACCAGGGGAAGTGCCACCATCTGCACTTTGTGACCATGCCCTCACTCTATCTCTGTTACTGCACCCACCTCCCACCAAGGCTCATGTTCTCCCACTGTCACTGACTGCAGCACCTTCTGTCAGTCTCTCCAATCTCATCAGTGCCCCTCTACACAACTCTGCCTGGTGTCTGTGCTGCTTAATCACTCACTCAGGACACCTCATCAGCTTACCCCCAGCTGTACCAGCACGAACAGCTGCACCAACCTTTTCCATCTCCCTTAGTACCCCTTGCTAATTTTTACATTCCAGAAGGAACCATCCCACAATAGGAGAGAAAGAGCCAAGAGAGATAGGCGTTTCCCAACATTCAGCTCCTCACCCCCTCACAGGGGAGGGATCCTGACCCTAACAACCACGATAAGCTGACTGACCATCTCCAAGCTCCCGGATTTGGACCTGAGACTCCCGTTGACTGACTGTGCTGGGCACCGTGACTGACTGTGGACAATGATATCAAGCATCCTGTGTTTGTGTCTGTGCTAAATACCAAGACAATACAGCAGGCAGATGAGTCTGGTAGCTCTGGCTGAGGGGGAACACTGCTAAAGGCAGGGTAAGGCAAGGCAATAATTCTGTCAGTATTCAAGTCTGCTCAAAGTGAGTGTACAAACACGGAGTGAGCACACCAGCGGGGCAGTCCATGAGCTCGGTGTGTGTCCCTGAGCACAGTGTTCTTGCGGCAGCATTGAGTGTGTACAAACACGGAGTGAGCAGCCCAGCAGGACAGACCATGATCTGGGTGTGTGTCCCTGAGCACAGTGTCTTGCACCAGTATTGAGTATGTACAAGCACACAGTGAGCAGCCCAGAGGGACAGTCCATGAGTTGTGTGTGTATCCCTGAGCAGTGTCCATACAATTAGAGTTGTCAGTGCACCCCGAGCTGCAGCATTGAAGTACAGAAGTGTACTGTCAGTGGGTCGGAGATGTGCTGGGAATACATGGTGAGGCTGGCATGTGACAGATGCCAGCATTGGTGGGTGTGGAGTACATGTAGTTTCTGTTCGTGCATTGTCACCCGAGACGTTGTTGTCCAAGAGAGAAGGCCGCAGGAGCAAGGTGCAAGATGGAGTCACCAGTTACCAACTCTGGCATTCATGTCAAATTCTCCATACTGAGCTTCCCCACAGTGGGAGGGAGGATATAAAGTTGAAAATTGATGAGGAGAGATCTACAATAATGTGGCTGTTGATCATCAGTCATCAATCAGTCAGCACCTCGCCACTGCTGCACTCAAATCTTGACTTAAAGAACAGTCCAACACAGGAACAGGCCGTCCCGCCCAGCAAGCCCACACTGACACATGATGCCCTTCGAAAGTTCAAATGAAAGTTTTTGCTTCTACACATTCTATGTCATTCTTTTCGCTGCTTTCTCTTCTCTGTGCCAAGATACCTCTTAATTCTTGCTATATGAGCTTCTTCCCCTCTATCAGTGCATTCCAGTCACTTGCACATTCTGTCTGAAAAAGCAAAAAAAAACTTACCTATCATGTCTCCTGAACTTTCTCCCTTTTACCTAAAACCTATGGTCCCCCTAGTAATTGATATTTCTCCTCTGGGAAAAAGCCTCTAACTGTCCTTCTATCTATGCCTCTGACAGTTTTGTAAATATCTATCAGGTAGCCCCATAGTCAATGATGCCTAGATGCAAACAAACCATGTGTGTTCAATTTCTCCTTCTGGCTAATACCCTCCAAACCAGACAACACGCTGGTAAACCTTTTCCATACCGTCTCCAACACTTCCACATCGTGTGGCAAACAGTACTCGACAGAATATTCCAATGTGCCCAAACTAAGTTTCTCTACAGCTGCAATATGGCCTGCTAATTTTCATACTGCATGCTCCGATGCCTGTCTGCAAGTTTGCCGTCAGTCTTCTTGATCACCCTATCCACCCGTGTTGCCACTTTCAGGGAACTGTGGAGCTATTCACCTAGATCTCTTTGGATGTTGATGCGGCCAGTAGTTTTTCCATCCACTTCTCTCCTGCATTAGACATTCTAAAACACATCACGTCACAGTTGTCCAAATAAAGTTACATCTGTGTTTTCTCTGTCCAAGTCTGCAGCTGACCTATATCCTGCTGTATTCTCTGGCAATCACCCTCACAATTTTCAACTCCACCATCTACTTACAGATCTCCAGTCACAAAAGCACTGTTCCACCACTACTCTGTCTTCTATGACCAAGCAGTTCTCTATGCATCTTACTAACTGACCGCTGATCCCATTTCACTTCACCTTCTGTATGTGCCTGCCATAAGGAACCTTATCAAAGGCCATGCTAATATCCAAACGGCTAGCATCCATGCCCTCATCAATCAATTTTCTCACTTCCTCAAAATAATCAATCAAGTTTGTGAGACAGGATCTTCCCCACACAACTGTGTTGCCTGTTGCGAGTAAGTCCATACTAGAGCACTGTTGGAGCTGCACTCATTCAGATAATTGATTATTCCATCATATTCCCGACTTGAACCTTGGAGGGTAGATTAGATTCCCTACAGTGCGGAAACAGGACCAGCGGCCCAACCAGTCCACACCAACCCTCCGAAGAGTAACCCACCCACACCCATTTCCCTCTGACTAAAGCACCTAACACTATGGGCAATTTAGCATGACCAATTCACCTGACCTACACATCTTTTGCCTTTGGGAGGAAACCCACGAAGACACGGGGTGGGGTGCGGGGAATGTGCAAACTCCACACATTCACCCTAGGTCCGTGGTGCTGTGAGGCAGCAGAGCTAACGACTGAACCACCATGCCGCTCTTGATGGTTACCGTAGAGAAGGAGGCATGTTGGACCGTGACGGTTACTGCACAGTGGGAGGTGTGTTATGCCGTGACGGTTACTGTACAGTGGGAGGTATTTGGGGCCGTGATGGTTACTGTACAGTGGGAGGTATATCAGCCCGTGATGGTTACTGTACAGTGGGAGGTATGTCAGGCTGTGATGGTTACTGTACAGTGGGAGGTATGTCGGGCCGTGATGGTTACTGTACAGTGGGAGGTATGTCGGGGTGTGATGGTTACTGTACAGTGGGAGGTATGTCAGGCCGTGATGGTTACTGTACAGTGGGAGGTATGTCGGGCCGTGATGGTTACTGTACAGTGGGAGGTATGTCGGGCCGTGATGGTTACTGTACAGTGGGAGGTATGTCAGGCCGTGATGGTTACTGTACAGTGGGAGGTGTGTCGGGCCGTGATGGTTACTGTACAGTGGGAGGTATGTCGGTCCGTGATGGTTACTGTACAGTGGGAGGTATGTCAGGCCGTGATGGTTACTGTACAGTGGGAGGTATGTCGGGCCGTGATGGTTACTGTACAGTGGGAGGTATGTCGGGCCGTGATGGTTACTGTACAGTGGGAGGTATGTCAGGCCGTGATGGTTACTGTACATTGGGGGGTATGTCGGGCCGTGATGGTTACTGTACAGTGGGAGGTATGTCGGGCCGTGATGGTTACTGTACAGTGGGAGGTGTGTTGTGCCGTGATGGTTACTGTACAGTGGGAGGTATGTCGGGCCATGATGGTTACTGTACAGTGGGGGGTATGTCGGGCCGTGATGGTTACTGTACAATGTGGGGTATGTCGGGCCGTGATGGTTACTGTACAGTGGGAGGTATGTTGTGCCGTGATGGTTACTGAACATGGGAGGTATTTGGGGCTGTGATGGTTACTGTACAGTGGGAGGTATGTCGGGCCATGATGGTTAATGTACAGTGGGGGGTATGTCGGGCCATGATGGTTACTGTACAGTGGGGGTTATGTTGGGCTGTGTGGTTGCAGACTGTATGAGTTGTGCAGAATATGATTCTGCTCATGCCGATGGCCCTCTACACTTCATGGATGCATCATTATTAGTTTCTCAATCTATTTAAAGACTGTGCCATTCACTGACCAGAGGGCTACATATCATGGTGAGACGGGTCTGCAAAATGTAAAGATAGCCCTTGCTCCCCATAAGGACTGTGCAGTGACCATTCTTACCGATGTATGAAATGGAGTGGTGTACATGCAGCAGACAGATCGGTGATGATGTGGTCAGTTATAGGTTTCCCTTTTATTAATTCCCCCATAACCAGCCACAGAGCAGTCTCGCAGCCACAGGATCTAGCATCAATACCGAGCACTGTACTGACTATATACCAAGGAGCTGCCCCATCAGCCTGGCTATGTGCTGCCAGTGGGGCAGACCCCACCAGAGAGGGTGATGATGTTGCCTGGGATATAGTCCTGTTCACAGAATCCTGCTTTACAGACAATATCTGACTGTTGCTTGATTAGTCCTTGGGAAATATACAACAGGTCACTTTTCCTTTTTCTATGATGAAGAGTTAACATCACTTTTCTTACATATTTAAAAGAAACCAAACATCATTATTTTTCAGTTGAAAACAATTGAAGTGAACAATAATTGAAATACCAGAGCGCACACCTAACTATTACACAATTCAGTGACTGTAGTAAACAGCTCATTGATGTTCAGATGAATGAACACACCATCTTGCCGGCAGCAAAGCTGTTGAAAAAGACTTTCAGAAAAAGCCTGAATTCAGACACAGTGTTACTGGGCCTCACCATGACCTCCAAAACACTGGCCATCTCCAAAATCAGTCTAGAGAGCTTCCAAACTGGAGCTGGGCAGTTACTGACATAATCCCTCACAATGGACTGGTTAGAGACATACCTGAACAGCAGGGATTTGTGAGTGGGAAAAACCGGTCAATGGACTAGCACATGGCGCTGGTCTAGACCCAGTTCAACATTAGTAACAATGACCTATGAACAACCATGTCTTGCAAGTATATCTCTTCTGATATGGCCGCTAAACTCTGTAATTCTGCACCTTGGACCCGATCCTGAATGAAGGTGTTATAAAGGTGATGGGCTCCTGCAGCACATGGCATCATACATTGAATCCCTCATAAACCATATCCAGTGTTATAATATCCAATATCCAAACAGAATTGTGCAGCTTCATTGATGGCCAGTATGATCCCAGCCCAACAAACTTGTGTGTGACTTGAGCTGGAAATTTCTGTGTAAATGTTTACAGCGTTGTTTTAACCGTTAACAGCAAAATCTCTTTACTGAAGGTACGATAACCTTTCATAATACCAACTTGTAGATTGTCCAATAAGCACAAAATCCACCCATTTATTCCGTTCACTTTTATAACAACGATATGATGAAAACAGTGCCCAACTCATGGTAAGGAGCATTGAAATGTTGAGTCTTATTACCACACCCAAGACCAGATTATTATTAAGTGCAAGGACTTTGAAAATATGCAATTATTTTCCTTTGTATTACTGCTGTGAACTAATAGTTGACCCTCCTGTTCCTCAGATGCTGCCTGAATGGCTGTGCTTTTCCAGAACCACACTTTTTGACTCTGAACTGCAGCATCTGCAGTCCTCACTTTCTCCCTGCTAATATCCATTCATAATCATTTTCGTGGCAACAATATCACTGTGTGTTTAAACATGTTACATTCTGAAATTGATATATTTTCAATTGCTTCTGCCTATCTTAGAGCTCAGCAATGTGGGATGTGAATGTCAGTGTATGTGTGTATGTGTGACGTATGTAGGCAATGCGTCTGAAAGACTGACAGATTATTTCAAACAACATATCCCTTCAGCTGTTCAGAACAAGCAAGATACTGCCCAGACCCAACCAGCCTGAGCTCACAAAGCCCAATACTCAGGGTCCAGTATTTGGCATGTTTGGACAATATTTTTCATTTTAATTTCTTCATGGAATATGATTGGGATGGTATTTCTTGCCTGTTTCGCGTTGCCCTTGAGAAGGTGGTGTTGAGCTGTCACATTGACCCGTTGCAGTTCATGTGATGTAAATGTGCATTAGCGAGGGTCTTTGAAACAGTAGCACTGAAGGAACAGCAATATAGTTCCTAAATCAGGATGGTGGGCGGCTGGGATCGGAACGTGAACATGATGGGGGTCCCATGTATCTGTTTCCTTTGTCCTTGTTGATGGTCGGGCTTCAAAGGTACGTTGTAAGAAGCCTTGGTAAATTTCTGCAGAGCACCGTGTAGATGGCAGGTATTGCTGCTATTGAGTGTCAGTGGATGAGGGGTGAAGCTGCACTAACACAGGCAAACGGTGGTTATTTCATCACATACACATTCAGTGTGTGTCTTCCAGATGGGTGACAGGCTTTTGGAAATGATGAGGTAAGTTATTTCTGCAGGATTCCTAACCCCTGACATATTATTGTAGCCGATTAATTTATATACATAAAAGTGTAACACTGGACAAGCACACCATGTCAGGCAGCACCTGAGGTACAGGAGACTCGACGTTTTTGCATTAGCCCTTCACAGGAATGGGTAATGAAATTATATGGTCAGTCCAGTTCTCGTTAACGGTAATTCCCGGGATATTGCTAGGTGGGAGTTCAGTGATGGTGCTGGCATTGAACGTTAGAGAATATGGTTCAATTTTCTATTGTTAGAGGTAATCGTTGTCTGGCACATGTGTAATGGAAATTGTACTCGTCACTATTAAGCATAAACCTGCATATTTCCAGGTCTTTGTTGCATTTGGATAAGGATTGCTTCAGTACCTGAGTAAATCACAAATAGTGTTGAACATTGTCTAATCATTAGCAAGCATCTCCACTTGTGATTTTAGAGCTTAGGGATGGTCATTTATGATTAGGCTTAGGGCAGAGAGCAGTCTGAGAGCTCACTGATGCTGCCCTCTGAGCTCGGAAGCTGGCTCCGAGTTCGACCTGCTCCAGAGGTTTCTGACAACATATTGGAACGGATTAATGTTACAATATTTATCCCAAGGAGCTGGGTGAGGACTTGGTTAGCTCAATCGGTTGAACGGTTAGTTATTAATGTCAACAATATGGGTTCAATTCCTGCACTGACTGGGATGACTAACGAACTGTCCTACTCAACCTCTCCCTTACTTGAGGCATGATGACTGTCCAGTTAAATTGCCACCAGTCGTCTCTGTCTAACAAGCGAGCATCCCTATCATCCTGTAGGAGTATGGTGGCTTACTCTTCCATTTCTGATCTACCTGCTTACCCAGAAACCCCTCCCCTGGAGAACTGGAGCTGAGATGGCTGCTGCCCACCAACCCCAGCCACATTCCTTTGTACCAGGTATCACTTCAGCCAGTGCAGACAATTCCTATTTGCTCCAGTTTTGCCGTTAATCCTGGATACGACACTTGATCAAATGCAGTTATGATGAAACTAAGTGCAGTCCCTGTCGCCTCATCTCTAGAATTCAGCAGTGTGTTTTCTTGTCGTATATCGTTAAACCAAGACTTCAATGAGCACAAGGGATGAGAGCCCAAACTGAGCTTCAGTGAGCGGGTTGGTGCTGAGAAAGTGCTGCTTGATCCCACTGTGAGTGACATCTTCCATCACTTTATTAATGATAGGGATTAGAGCAATGGGGCAGCCATTGATTGTCAGATGTTTTGTCTGTGTGAGTACAGGGCACACCCGGATAGTTTCCCACATTGTCAGGTAGGTCCCAGTGCAATATCCCTGCTGGAGTAGTTTGAATGGAATGTTATCAGAGCCCCCATCAATTGCATTATCCCATCCCTCCAGCCGTTTGTAGATACCATACACAGTGAATCAAATTAGCTGAAGACTCCCATCTGGAGAAGACTAAAGTAGATCATCCCATCGACACTTCGGTCTGAACATTGTTGTGAATGTTTCATCCTTAGCTTTTCTTTTGTTGTGCTGGGCCCTTCCGTAGTTGAGGAAGGCGATATTTGTGTATCCTACTCTTCCAGTGAATTGTTTACTTGACCACACAATTCACGCTGATTGCATGTGCCAGGATTGCAGAAATTAGGTCTGACTTGTTAGTTAGATCTGTCTGTCACTGGCTGTCGATGTTATTTGGTGAATAAGTGTTCCTGTTTGGTAATGTCACATCATTGTGAGGTGTATCTAATGCTGCTCTTGACCGGCCATCCTGTGTTCTTCATTGAACAAGGGTTTATCCCCTGGCCTGATGGTCAGGGTCTGGTGGAGCACATGCCAGGCAGTTACAGTGAAAATTGTGCAGGAGTACAACTCTGCTGCTGTTGGTAATGTCCAGAATCACCTCACACACGCCAGTGCTGAGTTTAGATCTCTTTGAATTTTGTTCCGTTGAACATGTTGATGATATCTCTCACATGTGTGCTCATGTGTATACACACTCTCACACTCACTGTCACTGTCACTGTCACTGTCATTGTCATTCTCACACTCACTGTCACAATCACAAACACAATCACACTCACACTCACTCACTCACTCTCTCACTCTCACTCTCACACTCTCACATTCTCTCACTCTCTCACTCTGACTCTTTCACTCTGACACTCACTCTCTCACTCTTCACTCGCTCACTCATTCACTCACTCACACTCACACACTCACAAAATTCACAATGTAAAATCGGGACTTTGTCTATAGAAATACTGTGTGTGGTAGTCCCCTTTCCCAATCCGGTCATCGATCAATGTGCCTGCAGCCGGTAGGTTGGTGAAGATAAGGTCAAGAATGTTTCTCCATCTCAGTCGTTCCCTTCCCACTCAGTGCAGACCCTGTCTTGCAGCTATGTCCTTTTGGACCCGACCATCTTGATGAGCACTGCTGCTGCTGAGCCCCTCTGGGTGGTGGTTTTGAAATAACCTTTTCCAGCTTTGTCACTCTCTCAGGGCTTCCATTAGGACACTGATCCATCAGCTGAGGGAAGGGAGTCAGCAGGAGGTTTCCGTGGCAGTGTTTGATCTGACACAATGAGGTTTTGTTACGACACGTTGTTGCTTGAGGAGTCTGTTGGTGTCTCTCCCACATCCAGCCCTAGCACCGAGATGTTAGGAAGGAGGGATTTCCAGCGTCTGCAGTGCTTTTTTGTCACTATCAATCCAATGGCCTCTTCTGTGCTCTATGACTCTTGTGATTGGACTGTCCAAGGTCTCACTTCTTCAGTTCCTCCAAGTGCCTTGTCTATTCCACAGATTTCTACAATATTTTCTCCATTAAGACATTGCATAATTCCGTTTTTAAACTCTCTATGTGTATTTCTGTATCTTTCCCTGTCATCTCCTCCAGCCGCGACATCCATTTGTATCTCCGTAACCCTCCGTACCACTACAATCTTTATCTCATACTCCAGTCCCATCTATCGCTGTAAATTCCTCCAACCCCTAGATCCCTCCCTATCTCTCTAATCTTCAGTTGCTTCATCTTACCCCATATTCTGTAAACGAACTTAAAAGTATCTCACTAACCTATTCTAGCATGCAGAGGCCACACTATCTCTGTAACATCTCCTGTCTTGCTTTCCTGTCTCTGCAACATTTCCAGCCTTGTTTTTCTATCTCTGTAACATCTGCAGCCTTGCTTTCCTCTCTCTCTGTAACACCTCCAGCCTTGTTTTTCTATCTCTGTAACATCTGCAGCCTTGCTTTCCTCTCTGTCTGTAACACCTCCAGCCTTGCTTTCCTGTCTCTCTGTAACATCCCCAGCCTTTCTTTTCTCTCTGTCTGTAACATCTCCAGCCTTGCTTTCTTGTCTCTCTGTAACACTTCCAGCCTTGATTTCCTCTCTGTCTGTAACATCTCCAGCCTTGCTTTCTTGTCTCTCTGTAACACTTCCAGCCTTGATTTCCTCTCTCTCTAACATTTCCAGCCTTACTTTCCTATCTCTGTAACATCTTCAGACTTGCTTACCTCTCTCTGTAACATCTCCAGAAAGCTTTCCTATCTCTAAAATATCTCCAGCCTTGCTTTCCCGTCATCTCTGTAATATCTCCAGCCTTGCTTTCCGATCTCTGCTTTCCATCACACCTCAATGAGTTGGTTTTTACACACTTAGTGAATTGGTTATATATCTTCTCCTGTATTTTCATATTTCTGGGACTCTATAAAATATCCCCAGAGTTTGGAGCCTAACCTCGACGCATAAAGCCTCATTTGAAGACATGTCCAAGATATCGTCCCTCCTTACTGCAGTAACTGTTCCTTAATAAATAATGCAATACAACCTCCTTTTTAACATTCCCTCCTGTCCTGTCTATAGTTCCAGTAGTACAGAATATTGAGTTGTTAGCCCTGACCACCCTCAAACACGTCTCTGTGATGTCAAAAATATTTCACCTCCACATGTCATCTCACGCCATTATCTCATCAGTCTGTTTGATAATACACCCAGTATTAACGTAAGCTGGAATATAACACCTGGAATACTCTGTGCCTCGGAGTTCCTCAATCGTCCTCAAACATGCCCAAACCATGAACCAAAATTGTAACTCTGGGACTGAATGAATATTTGTTGAACTGTAATTTCTTTTTTTAAAAATGTATTTCTCAAGTCCAACTTTCCAGAACTGAGCAGTCAGCTCCACATACAATGAGTTTCTGATGGTTAATTTCCCACTCAGTGTGCAGAGGGGACAGCCCTCAGTAATGGAGAAACTGAGGACTGCAGATGATGGAGATCAGAGTCGAGCAGTGTGGTGCTGAAAAAGCACAACAGGTCAGGACGTATCCGAGGAGCAAGAAAGTCGTTGTTTTGGCCATAAGCTCATTATCAGGAAGGGATTGGTGCATTCTTTTTTATTTGAATCTGTGATTCGCAGGACGTTGAGAACAGTACTTACTCAGGAAGACAGCACTGCATATTGCACTGAAATGGAAAGCAGTCAATCATTTGGCTGGACAGGGTGCAGACAAGGTGAGGGGAAGTACAGACTGATTGAAGTACAAACATAAGAATAGATAAATCCCCTGGGCCAGATGGGGTATACACAAGGTTTCTCCAGGTGGTGATGGAAGAGATCGGTGTGCCTTTGGTGGTGATCGTTGTGTCCTCGCTGTCCACTAGAGTGGTACAAGATGATTGAAGTGTGGCAAATGTTATTCCCTTGTTCTAGGAAGGGAATAGGGATAACCCTGGGGAATGACCGAACAGTCAGTCTTACATCAGTGGTGGGCAAAGTATTGGAGATGCTTCTGAGAGGCAGGATTTACAATTACTTAGAAAATCATAATTTGATAAGAGATAGTCAGCATGGCTTTTTGAGGAGCAGGTCATGTCTCACAAACCTTATTAAATTATTTTCAGATGTGAAAAATACAAGTCGTGAAGGTAGACCGGTAGATGTGGTGAACACGAATTTTAGCAAGGCGTTTGATAAAGTTTCCCATTGTAGGCTCATTCAGAAGCTAAGGAAGAATGGGATGCAGGAAAATTTGGCTCTCCGGATACGGACATGGCTGGCCCATAGAAGACAAAGGATGGTAGCAGATGGAAAGAATTCAGCCTGGAGCACAGTGACCTGTGGTTTTCCACAGGGATCGGCTCCGGGACCTGTGCTGTTTATGATTTTTATAAATGACTCTAATGAGGAAGTGGAATGGTGGTTAGTAAGTATACCGAAGACATGCAGGTTGATGGAGTTGTGGATAGTGTGGAAGGCTGTTGTAGGTTGCAACAGAACATTGACAGGATGCAGAGCTGGGCTAATAAGTGGCAGACAATGTTCGACCTTAAAAAGTGTGAAGTGATTTGGTTTAGAAGGTTGCATTTGAATACAGAATACAGAGTTAAAGGCAGAATTCTTGGCAATGGGGAGGAACAGAAGGATCGCGTGGTCCATGTCCATAGATCCCACAAAATTGTCACCCAAGTTGATATAGTTGTTAAGAAAGTGTGTTGGTTTTCATTATGGGGGATTGAGTTTAAAAGCGGAGAGGTTAATGCTAAGCTCAATAAAGCTGTGGTTCAACCACACTTGAAATATTGTGTTCAGATCTGGTTGCCTCAGTATAGGAAACATGTGGAAGCTTCAGAGAGTGTGCAGAGGAAATTTACCAGGATGTTGCCTAGACTAGAGGACAGTCTTAGGAAGGAAGTTTGAGGGTGCTAGTGCTTTTCCCCCTCGAGCGAAGATGAATGACAGCTGACTTGATCGAGGTGTACAAATGTTGAGAGACAAAGATTGGATAGCCAGAGTCTTTTCCCAGGCAGAAATGGCTATCTACAAGGAGCATAATTTTAAAGTGATTTGACGAAGGTTTCGGGGTGATGTCAGAGGTAGCTGCTTTACACAGAGTATGGTGGGGTTGGAGTGCACCGCCAGTGATAGAAATAGAGTCAGATATATTAGGGATAATTTAGAAGACTCTTGGATAGGCACATGGAAGCTAGTGCATTGAAGGTTATATAGGTTAGTCCGATCTTAGCGTAGGCTAAAAGGTCGGCAAAGTATTGAGGGCTGAAGTGCTCTTATTGTGCTGTACTGTTCCATGTTCCAAGTTTCTCTCAGCTGGTGGACTCTCATCAGTCGGTGAATGTGTGAGAGAGAGATGTGTGTGAGGTCAGGAAGCTGTAAGGGGCGTGAGGCCAAGACTTCCAGTTATGGTGTGCATGGTTACAGTCAGCTGAGTGCCAGCACAATATGTGTGGTTACCTCGACCAGACAAAATCCACCAAGTTTAGTTATTAAACTGATTTTTGGTTTGCCCTTAGCTCCTGGTTTCTTCAGATACATTCTGTTGAGTGACCAATGCATTACTATCCGACCATCCACAGGCAGGTACAATTTTATTTTGATACTGGTAAATGTGAAGGTACATTTATTGGATATAATGTCAGATGATTCACTGTGAGACACAAGATGCTGTAGAAAGCTGTCAATTGTGAACATTTTCACACAGCGTCTGGACCAGGGAACAGATGGAGGAAGTATGGGGAACATGCCAGATGTCAGCACCCGAAGCAATACCATGTGATTCTGACACTCCATGTCCATACAATGCCTGGTTCCTGGTCAAACATTGGTATCTAATTTAGACAGTATTTGTAATTACACTGAGAACATTGATAGGTAAAAACAAGGCCCTCAGATGCTGGAAACCAGAGTATCGATTAGAGTGGTGCTGGAAGAGCACAGCAGGTCAGGCAGCATCCGAGGTGTAGGAAAGTCGACGTTTCGGACAAAAGCCCTTCATCAGGAATGATAGCCTGTTGGCTAGTTTCCTCCTGCCCAAGGTGGAATCCAAATGATTTACTTTGAAGGAATGGTTGAATGATTGTCCTAAGGAGAAAGTGAGGACTGCAGCTGTTCGAGATCAGAGCTGAAAAATGTGTTGCTGGAAAAGCGCAGCAGTTTAGGCAGCATCCAAGGAGCAGGAGAATCGATGTTTCATGCGTCTCCACCTCCACGCCGACCACCTGATTGTCCTGACCCCGGTTGGGATCTTTCTGGTCAGATTCTGGATCAGGCCAGTATCTCACTCAGTGTCACAGGCAGCTGTGAGGTCCAGCAGCACGGTGCCTGAATTCAGGCCTTTTGGAATCCATTTTTAATGTCGGTCATGATTGCAACGTGGGGTGTTTACTGACATGAACAATGATCAGGAGTTTGCCATGTTTGTGAATTGGGCAATGATGCGATATGAACTACAATTATTCAACTGAACAATAATTGCCTCATCTCTGAAAACAATTAAGTTGGTTCTATATTGATGGAACTAAAATGTAAACACCCAACAACATTTTATGATCAAAGTTTGTGAGAAGATTTGTAGCTCGGGTGCTCATTGCTGTGGTTCTGTTCGCCGAGCTGGAAGTTTTTGTTGCAAACGTTTCGTCCCCTGTCTAGGTGATATCCTCAGTGCCTGGGAGCCTCCTGTGAAGCGCTTCTGTTTCCTCCGGCATTTATAGTAGCCTGTCCCTGCCGCTTCCGGTTGTCAGTTTCAGCTGTCCGCTGTAGTGGCCGGTATATTGGGTCCAGGTCGATGTGTTTGTTGATGGAGTTTGTGGATGAGTGCCATGCTTCTAGGAATTCCCTGGCTGTTCTTTGTTTGGCTTGCCCTATAATGGTAGTGTTGTCCCAGTCGAATTCATGTTGCTTGTCGTCTGCGTATGTGGCTTCTAGGGATAGCTGGTCATGTCATTTCGTGGCTAGTTGGTGTTCATGGATGCGGATCGTTAGTTGTCTTCCTGTTTGTTCTGTATAGTGTTTTGTGCAGTCCTTGCATAGGATTTTGTACACAACATTAGTTTTGCTCATGCTGGGTATCGGGTCCTTCGTTCTGGTAAGTTGTTGTCTGAGTGTGGCTGTTGGTTTGTGTGCTGTTATAAGTCCTAGTGGTCGCAATAGTCTGGCTGTCAGTTCAGTGATGTTCTTGATGTATGGTAGTGTGGCTAGTCCTTTGGGTTGCGGCATGTCCTCGTTCCGTTGTCTTTCCCTTAGGCATCTGTTGATGAAATTGCGAGGACATCCATTTTTGGCGAATACATTGTATAGGTGTTCGTCTTCCTCTTTTTGCAGTTCTGGTGTGCTGCAGTGTGTTGTGGCCCTTTTATTTTATGATGCAAAATTAAAGAGTGTGTGTTTTGTTTTATACCAAAAAGAAAATGTCTGATTATTCTGGTGATCACAATTGCACACTAAATGCCAGTATTCAAATGCATACGTTGTCGCTAGATCATTTACAAAGTGATTGACCTCTGACTGAATGCATATTCAGAGTGAGCAAACGATTGAACAATCTGATAGAATTATCATTCTGACGCATTTATATATAATCAATCGATTTAATTCTCACTGAAGTGTGTGAGCTTCAGCTATTCGCCAAGAATTCTATTAGTTTTAAAATAAAGATGGAAAATGATCGACCAGATCTTAAAGTTGAAGTTCTAATTTGGGGTAAGGCTAATTTCGATGATATTAGGCAAGAACTTTCAGACGCTGACTGGACACAGATGTTCACAGATAAAAGGGCAGCTGGAATGTGGAAAGCATTCAGAACTTAGGTAACAGTATGTTCCTGGTACGGTAAAAGGAAAGGCTGGTAGGTATAGGAAATGCTGGATGACTAAAGAAATTGAGGATCTGGTGAAGAAAAAGAAGGGAGCATATATCAGGAGCATACATGGTAGATCGAAGGAACCCTTAGAAGAGTACAAAAGGCAATATGAGTATACTTAATAGGGAAATCAGGAGGGCGAAAGGGGACATGAGATTATATTGGCAAATAGAATTAAGGAAAGTCCAAAAGGATTTTATAAAGACATTAAGGACAAAAGGGTAAATAGAGAAAGAATATTGCCCCTCAAATATCAGCTTGGAGGCCTTTGTGTGGAACGCAGGAGTTGGGGGCGAGACTAAATGAGCATTTTACATCAGTGTTTACTGTTGGAAAGGACATGGAAGATATAAAATCTATGGAAATAAATGGTAACATCTTCAAAAATGTTCATATTACAGAGGAGGATGTACTGGATGTCTTGAAATATATAAAAGTGGATAAATACTCTGATCAGGTGTACAGAGAACTCTGTCGGAAGCCATGGAATGGATTGCTGGGCCTGTTACTCATATATTTGTATAATCGATAGTCAAAGGTGAGGTGCCAGAGGACTGGAGCTTGGCGAATGTGGTGCCAATGTTTAAGAAAGTTGGTAAGGACAAGCCAGGGAACTATAGACCAGTGAGCCTGACAGCGGTGACAGGCAAGTTGTTGGAGGGAATCCTGAGGGACAGGATACATATGTATATCGAAAGGCAAGGACTGGGTACGGATAGTCAGCGTGGCTATGTGAGTGGAAAATCGTGTCTCACAAGCTTCTTTGAATTTTTTTTACAAAAGTAACAATGATGATTGATGAGGGCAGAGTGGTGGACGTGATTTACTTGAACTTCAGCAAGTCGTTCAATAAGGTTCCCCATGGGAGACTGGTTAGTCAGGTTAGAGCTCATGGAATAGAGGGAGAACTAACCATTTGGATCCAGAAGTAGCTCAAACGTAGAAGACAGAGGGTGTGGTGGAGGGTTGTTTTACAGACTGGAGGCCTGTGACCAGTGGAGTGCCACAAGGATCGGTGCTGGATCCACTACTGTTTGGCAGATGCATCACCTTCCTAACGATTGACTCAACCTGCAAGTTTACCTTGAAACAATCCTGTACTAGAACTCGCAACTCTCTTTGCACTTCAGACTTCTGAATTTTCTCTTCGTTTATAAAATAGTCCTTGCCTCTCTCCCTGCTCACAAAGTCCATCACTTCAGGTTTTCCCAAGCGTACTCCATTTGCCACTTCTTTGCCCACTCTCCTTCCCTGTCTAAATCCTTCTGCAGACTCCTGCCATCTCAATGCTGCCTGTCCCTCTACCTACCTTTGTATCATCTAAAAACCGAGCAAGAATACTCTCAGTTCCTTAATGTAGATCGTTAATGCACAAAGTAAAAGGTTGTGGTCCCAACACTGAGCCATGCAGAACACCAGTTGTCATCGGCTGCTATCCCAAGAAGGACGTTTGTATCGCCACTCTTTACTTGCTGTCAGACAGCCTAGCTTCTGCATACACTAGTAACTTACCTCGAACAAAATGGGGCCTTATTTTATTCAGCAGTCTCCTGTGCGGCACCTTGCCAAAGTCCGTCTTGAAGTCCAGGTGGATAATATCCACTGGCTTTCCTTTGTCTCACTTGCTTGTTGCATCCTCAAATAACTTTTACAGATTTCTGAGGCATGACGTCCTCTTGATGACACCATACTGACTTTGCTCAATTTTACAATTCACTTGCAAGTATTCAGAGTCTCATCCTTCACAATGGATTCTAGGATCTTACACATGACTGAGGTTAGACTAATTGGTCTGTCACTTTCTGCCTTTTTCCTTATTCCCTTTTTAAAGAAGCTGTCACGTTTGCAACTTTCTAGTCTTTTGACCTTCTCCCTGATTCTAGAAATTCATGAAAGATCACCACAAATGTCTCCATTATTTCTTCAGCTAACTCCCTTGGAACTCTGGAATATTGTCCATCATGTCCAGTTTATTTACCAATTTAGTTTTTCGAGCAACTTCTCTTAATAAGCTCTGTCCCCTCGCTATCTTGAATTTGTGGGATACTATTCGTGACTTTCACTGTGAAAAGTGACGTGAAATAATTGTTCAGTTTCTCAGCCATTATTTGTTCCCCATTAGTATATCTCCAGCGTCGTATTCAGCGACTAATGTACATTTCTGCCTCTCTTTTGCCCTTTACATATCTAAAGAAACTCTTACAGTCTTTTATATTACTGGCTGTCTTACCCTTATATTTAATCTTCTTCCTCCTATTTCTTATTTTGTTGCCCTATATTGGTATTTGGAAGCTTCCAAATCCACTGGTTTCCCACTGCCATTTGCCATGTTACCTGATTTCTCTTTTGCTTTTACGCTAACCCAGATTTCCCCTGTCAGCCATTGTTGCCTCATTCTCCCTATACTATGATTCTTTTAGCTTGGGATGAGTCTCTGCTGTTTTTGTCCAGTCTGTGAAGGAGGGATTCCTGACACAGTATGTAGACAGGCCTACAGGGGGCGAAGCCATTTTAGATTTAGTACTGCGTAACGAGCCTGGCCAGGTATTAGATTTGGAAGTAGGTGAGCACTTTGGAGACAGCGATCACAATTCTGTCAGGTTTACTTTAGTGATGGAAAGGGATAGGTGTACTCCACCGCGCAAGAGTTACAGATGGGGGAAGGGAATTTTTTATGCAATTAGGAAAGATTTAGGAAGCATAAAATGGGGAAGGAAACTGCAGGGGATGAGCACATTAAAAGTATGGAACTTATTCAAGGAAAAGCTGCTGTGTGTCCTAGATAAATATGCACCTGTTAGGTAGGGAGGAAGGTATAGAACGCGTGAACCGTGGTTTACTAAGGAAGTGGAATCCCTGGCCAAAAAGAAGAAGAAGGCTTATGCTGGGACAAAATGTAAAACTCAGTTAGGGCACTTGATGGTTACAAGGAAATCAAGAAAGACCTAAAAAGAGAGGACAGAAAAGTCAGGAGACATGAGAAGTTGTTGGCAGATAGGATCAGAGTTAACTCCACGGCTTTCCACAGGTATGTCAGGAATAAAAGAAAGGCGTGAGTTAAATTAGGGCCAACCAAGGATAATAGTGGGAAGTTGTGTGTTGAGACAGAGGAGATAGGGGAAGCACTAAATAAATATTTTTCGACAGTGTTCACTATAGAAAATGAAAATGTTGGCGAGGAATATACAGAAATACTTGCATCTAAACTAGAAGAGATTGAGGTTCACAAGCAAGAGGTATTAGAAATACTGTAGAGTGGGAAAATAGACAAGTCCCCTGGGCCGGATGGGATCTATCCTAGAATCCGCTGGGAAGCAAGGGAAGAGATTGCCCGCTTTGGCATTGATCTTCAAATCATCATTGTCTACAGGAATGGTGTCTGAGGACTGGAGGATAGCAAATGCGGTTCACTTGTTCAAAAAGGGTAGTAGAGACAACCCCGATAATTACAGACCAGTGAGTCTCACTTCACTTGTTGGTAAAGTTTTGGAAAGGTTATAAGAGATAGGATTTATAACCATCTAGAAAATAATAATCTGATATGGGACAGTCAGCACGGTTTAGTGAAGGGTAGGTCGCGCCTAACAGGTAGATGAGAGTAAACTGGTTGATGTGGTGTATACGGATTTCAGCAAGGCGTTCGATAAGATTTCCCACAGTAGGCTATTGTACAAAATGCAGAGGAATGGGATTATGGGAGACATTACACTTTGGATCAGTAATTGGCTTGCTGAAAGAAAACAGAGGGTTGTAGTTGATGTAACATGTTCATCTTGGTGTCCAGTTACTAGCGGCATACCACAAGAGTCAGGGTTGGGTCCACTGTTGTTCATCATTTTTATAAATTACCTGAATGAGGGCTTAGAAGGGTGGCTGAGTAAATTTGAGGATGACGCTAAGGTCGGTGGAATTTTGGATAGTGACGAAGGTTGTCGTAGGTTGCAGAGAGACATAGATAGGATGCAGAGCTGGGCTGAGAGGTGGCAAATGGAGTTTAATGAGAACAAGTGTGAGGTGATTCACTCTGGACGGAGTAATCGGAATGCAAAGCACTGGGCTATTGGTAAGATTCTTGGGAGTGCAGATGAACAGAGATATCTCGGGGTCCCTCGATGAACAGAGTTATCTCGGTGTAAGAATGCATATAGTGTTTTGGCCTTTATTAATAGAGGGATTGAGTTCCGGAACAGGAGGTTATTCTGCAGCTGTACAAAGCTCTGGTACGGCCACATTTGGAGTATTGTGTACAGTTCTTGTCACCGCATTATAAGAAAGATGTGGAAGCTTTGGAAAGGGTGCAGAGAAGGTTTACTAGGATGTTGCCTGGTATGGAAGGAATGTCTTACGAGGAAAGGCTGAGGGCCTTAGAGAGAAGGTTGAGAGGTGACTTAAAAGAGACATACAAGATAATCAGAGGGTTAGATAGGGTGGACAGGGAGCGCCTTTTTCCAAGTATGGGGACGGCATACACGAGGGGACACAACTTTAAAGTGAGCAGAGATAGGTATAAGACAGATGAGAGAAGTAATTTCTTTACTCAGAGGGTAGTTAGGGTATGGAATGCTTTGCCTGCAACGGTAGTAGATTCGCCAAGTTTAAGTACATTTAAGTCGTCATTGGACAAGCATATGGATGAACATGGAATACTATAGGTTAGATGGGCTTGAGATTAGTATGACAGGGCGGCGCAACATCGAGGGCCGAAGGACCTGCACTGTGCTGTAATGTTCTGTTTTCTATGTTCTACGTTCTATTTATGAATATCAGTTTCAAATCTTGATTTTCTACCTGTTCTACAGATCTGTTGCAGAGGAAGAATTGGGAATTCCAGTCTCTTGTTTTTCATATTTGGTAAATTTACAGCGTGATGCAGTTGAGGTCATTTGTGAGGAAGCCACAAATAATATTTTGGGCATGGAGCTGAATTCTGCTTTTACACTCCACCCCTCTGCATATATTATTCATAAGACTTAATGTTTCTCATTAATTTTGGACTAGCTTTTGGCACTGTGCACTGCGACAGTTCAATTTGATGTGGGCTTGCATCTTATTCTGTACAATATGAACAAGAATCATTTGGAAAAAAAGAAATATGAGAAATCTTTTCTTAATTTTCAAAGGAAACCAGATCCCAATTTTTTAACAGTGATGTTTGATTGTTCATCAATCTCACTTTTCCAATTATATGTTTTTCTTGCCACTGATGCACCTTCTGGCACACCTCATCCTCCCTTCCGACTCGTTCCTTACCCTCCGACTTCCCTTGCATTGCCCATTCTGATGCTACATACCCTTCCACTGACCATCTCCCTTCACACTTCTCGCACTGTATTTCACACCACTTCCCCTGACCCTCTCTTTCCCTTTTTGCTCTCACGCTAGATGCTGCAACCTGCGAATTTATGTGCTACTCCTGGTCATCAGTGAATGATGAGTTTGTAATGATCAATGTCCAATAGCAACGACAATAGGATGTTTGCCACTGTCTGATGCACCGTGAACAGGATAGTTTTGTTCACTAATGGTACAGACTGGAGCTTCTTCCTGTCCTTCTGTCACAATGTTTAACCAAACAGCCTCATCACCAACAGGACAAACACCTTCTGTCAGAATCGGACGACCATGTATCAATTGTCTTTTGAATATTGCGAGGACATTGTTCTAACAAACAGTGTTCTTGTCTTTTGCTCTTTATCCTTTCAACTGACCTTCCCATGTGATTTGGGCTGAGATCAGAGTGACTTCCCTTTCAATCGAAGCAGAACTTGACTGATGGTGGAATCAAAGACCCTGAGTAAAACTGTGGTTAATGGTAATCAGAGAAAATTCTGCACTGGAAATTGGAACAATGGTAAAAGCGGTATCTGCAAGTTATCATCCAAGTTGCATGTCATTCTGACTAGGGACTAATTTATTCTTACTTCATTATCGGTTGTTAAAAATCTTGAAATGTCTCAACAACAGCTCTGTGTGGATCTGCATTACTTAGATTAAAGAGGTTCAAGTAGGCGGCTCTCTGGCGCCATTTCAAGAGCTACTTAGGGCGACAAATAAACTCTGCCCTTGTTAGTGCCTTCCAAAACCCTGGATGAATATGCTCTGTTTAAAAGAAAAACAAGATATATTATGTTTGCACACTCTCATCTGAAGTTTCGGAAAGGTAAGACCATGCTGAATGAATATGATGCCAGTGACATCAGGAGCATGACAAGACATTGATAACAATTGGAATCATTAATTCAGTTAGTTACTTACAGATAATTGATTGTGTGATGTCAGTGCCACTGAGTTCAACATTTTCATAATGCGTAATGGTAGTCATTTTCATATTTTTAAATTTTTCATTCAGAAGCCATAACCAAATACTCGAGAGCCAACAGAAATGGCAGCTTCATTGTTCACTTTCAGATCAGACAAATATCCACAGTCCAAATGACTAAGTAAGTTGAAAGTGCAGGAAAACCTTAACATGTTCTGAGATTTAACTTATTGAGTCGAATATGAGTTTTTCCCAAAAGGGTAATATCAGACTTAATATTCTAATTCGCTTTCTCTCTCCAGATACTGGCTCATCTGCAGAGTTTTGCGAATGTTTTCTATTTAAATTACAAATTTGCATTTTCCCCAGTATTCCCAAGCACAGTGATTCATTGGGGGGAGGAGTGGGACTGACATGGTGTGTCAGTGGTTAGCACAACTGTCTCACAGTAGCAGGGGCCCTGTTTTGGGGGGAAGGGGGCATGGTGTCTCATTGGTTAACACGGCTGTCTCACAGTACCAGGGACCCGGGTTGGGGGGAGGGGGGCATGGTGTCTCAGTGGTTAGCACAGCTGACTCACAGTACCAGGGACCCGGTTTGGGGTGGGGGGGAGGGGGACATGGTTTCTCAGTGGTTAGCACGGCTGTCTCACAGTATCAGGGACCCAGTTTGGGGTGGGAGGGGGAGGGGGCATGATGTCTCAGTGGTTAGCACAGCTGACTCAATGTACCAGAGACCCGGTTTGTGGTGGGAGGGGGTGGGGGCATGATGTCTCAGTGGTTAGCACGGCTGTCTCACAGTATCAGGGACCCGGTTTGGGAGGGAGAGTGGGAGGGGGCCATCGAGTCTCAGTGGTTAGCACAGCTGTCTCACAGTATCAGGGACACGGTTTGGGGGGGTATGGGGGAGGGAGAGGGGGCATGGTGTATCCGTGGTTAGCACGGCTCTCTCACACTGACAGGGATACGGTTTGGGGTGGGAGGGGGAGGGGGCATGCTGTCTCAGTAGTTAGAACGGCTGTCTCACAGTACCAGGGATACGGTTTGGGGGAGGGGGAGGGGGGCATGATGTCTCAGTGCTTAACACGGCTGTCTCACAGTACCAGGGACCCGGTTTGGGGTGGGAGGGGGAGGGGGCATGATGTCTCAGTGGTTAGCACGGCTGTCTCACAGTACCAGGGATACGGTTTGGGAGGGAGGGGGAGGAGGCATGGTGTCTCAGTGGTTAGCACGGCGGTCTCAAAATACCAGGGACACGGTTTGGGAGGGAGGGGGAGGGGGCATGGTGTCTCAGAGGTTAGCACGGCTGTCTCACAGTAGCAGGGCCCCGGGTTGGGGGGTGTGGAGGGGGCCATGGTATCTCAGTGGTTAGCACGGCTGTCTCACAGTACCAGGGACCCGGTTTGTGGGGAGGGAGAGGGGGCGTGGTGTCTCAGTGGTTAGCACGGCTGTCTCACAGTACCGGGACCGGTTTGGGGGAGGGGGCTCTCCCTCCTCCACCCTTAGGACTGTTTGTATTGAGTTTTAATTTTCTTCACACATGCAAGTGTTTCCTCCAGGTGCTCCAGATCCCTCCCACAGTCCAATCCAAGTCAGTTGATTGACCATTCTAAATTACCAATCGTGTGCAGCTAGGTGTATTAGCTATGGGCCATGCAGGGATAGATTAGGAGGCGGGTTAGCCATGGGACGTGCAGGAGTGGGGTATGAGTTGGCTCTGCGTACAATGCTCTGCAGAGGGTCAATCCAGACACAATGGGCCAATGTCCCATAAAATAACACAAATAGAAGTTAAAACAAGCTAAGGAAGATACTGGAGATCTGAACCATAAAGTCACGAAGTGCTGGGAAAACGGAGCAGGTTTGGCAGCCAGAACAGTGAAAGGAGCAAGTTTCCTTCCCTGAAGGCCACTAGTGAGGCAGGTGTTCTTAGTTTTAACAATCATCAATATTTCATTAGATTGTTAATTCCAAATATTTATTGAATTCAAATTCCACCATCTGCTGTGGCTCAATTGAAGTTTGGGTTTGAGTCATTACCTGAGTCCCTGGACTTATAGTTTATGGAAAATCCTGCTAGATTATCATCCCCCCCGCCAGTATCTCCAGCAGCAATAGCAGTGTTGCTATTATCGTGACTGATGCACAGAAAATTGTCAACTAATTTCATGGAGAGCAGAACTATTCATATTTCATGTCACTGGGACTGCACAGACATGTAACGGTTTATCAGCCAGGAATAGAAATGAGGGAGAGGTAGGCATTTTCTACACTGAGTGGGTGTGCCATGTATATAGGTATTGGCTTGCTCCAGTCAATGGAATGTCAGTGGTGGTTCGGTGGATGGTTTTCTCGAATTTGTGTTGTTAGCTGCTACATTCAGCAAGCGAGACCTGAGGGCCTGGTGTCTCTACCCTGTGCAAGGTATGGGATAGCTTTTACAGGGTATCTGGGTTTGCAGAGACTGCATAGGGAGGAGTAGGATACTGCAGTATCCTTTCTGAGATTTCCACAAATATTTCCCAATTTTGAAGCTTTTCCAAGTGCAAAGTGTGAAGCCAGTTTATTTCAACAATGAGGAGGTCACACAGCTGTGTAACCTCATCCAGTATAACCTGTAGTCTCACACCAGAGAGAGGACTGTACTCAAAATGTCCATCATCTATTTTGATTCTGGAACTTGCCAGGTTGGAGTGGGTAACATATCCATTATGCCAGAGTCCCATTCTCTCATGTATTCACGAGGTGACAGAAACCATCTCTGTCCTGTGAGGTGAATACGTTGGTTTCGTCTCCACAGAGGAAGCAACAGAAAATCTTCTTTGTAAATATTAGAAAACAGGGTGACGTGTGAACGTGAACAAGTTAAGAAATTTAGAATTAGTAAAGTCGAAGTACTGGAAAAAACTCTTTGTAAGCTGCTGGACCAGAATAAGTGACGAATTTAGAGGGTTGCAGAAATAGGGATGGAGAATTGAGCTTGCTGGACAACTCTTTTCGGAGCTAGTGCAGACATGATGGATCGATGGCCTCCTTCTGTCCTGCCTTTTCCTTAAGTAAGTAAGGAGGTCAAAGCTCTTTAGATTATGCAAAGTATCCTGAAGACTGGAACGTCGCTATTGCGATCATAAATATTTTAAACAGGACAAAGAGTGAAAACTGAAAACTAACTGGTGGATAACTTGATGTCAGTTGAGAGGAAACTATGAACGTTTTTTGTCATTAATGATAACTAGATTCTTGGAGAATAATGATATAATTGAGCAGCGTCAACCTAGATCAGGACAGGAAAACTATCTTTGCTAAATATACTGGTTATTTTGGAGGATAATGGTTGTGACATTGATGAATGAGAACTACGAGGAATGGTGCACTTGAATTTTCAGAATTTTGATATGGTGTCACACAGGTGAGTCAAGAAAGTTACAGTCCTTGGGTAAGGGGGGATACCCTACGTGGAATGAGAATTGGGTGATGGAGAGAATACAGAGACTGGGGTCCTCCTTTGTACAGAAGGCCACTGCTCATTGGGTATCACATGTATCAGTGTTTGGAACACCGATATTTGTAATGAAAAGAAATTATTTCAACGTGAACAACACGTACGGTCTTTTTCATGTTGTATTTAGTAGAAGGTGAGAGGTTGGGTGAGTGCTTTTGGCAAAAAGGACCGGAATGCCCTTGGTCACATGTCACGAACACGATTCATGCAGGGCATCCATTAATCAGGACAGGAAATGGAATTCCAGCGTCCATTCCAAAATCAATCACGTGTAGGAGTAAAAACACCTTCCTGCAGTGTGGAGTGTTGTTGAGGCAGTATTTTGGCTTTTGTGGACAGACTTTCTCTCCTTTATAAGCAATGATCTCCTAATCACAGAGACAGTACAAAGTAGGTTTTTCCGAATAATCTCTGGGATAATGGTAACATGAGGAGATTGTGAAGGAAATGGATGTTTAATTTGTAGCCCGGTGAGAGAATAAGAGTTGGCTGCAGTGAAATTTGAAGATTATGGACAACACACATTATGTCCACAGAAAGAAATTGATGGCATGAGAAATTACATTTTGCCCATGGTACCTACTTCTTAGTAGTCAATGTACCTCTGTGGAGCTCCCATGTTGATTGACAGAGAGCTTCAGGCTCTGAATGAACTCTCACCACCTCAATGTGCAGTTGGTGTGTGACCCTACACTGAGCGTCACATTGTTCACAAAGCTGTCAGCAACTGCAATGCCTAACTCCAAAATAATTTAGCCATTCCCAACAGCTTCTGACCTCCATAGGGGATACTGATCTGCCTTCTCGGAGATGCCCTCCCTCCTCACCGTCAACAAACCACTTTAATGTATTCATTGTGTACCATTAGCAATGGAGCCAGGAGGAACGGCATGGAGCAGTCTATCCGTGCAGTCTCTGTTTTATTGGTTTGTCTTGTTGGGGCGCCAATAGCACCCTCCTATTTCTGTACAAGGGACTTGAACGGCTGAATGACCGCCTCCTGATCTCCTTACCCTTTTCTAATTATTGGCTGAATCTGCTGACGAGGATTTTGTGGCTCATGTACCGGAATGCACTAATCCTTCTGTACCAACGAGTTCTGTGATTTTCTCTCCATTTAAGTAGGTTACTGTTATTTTCTCTTTTCAACACAACACTGACTTCTCTTAACCCACATTATATTGTTTTCGATCAATGTTTTGCTCACTAACCTCCCCATCTGTATCCTATTGCAGAGTCTCCATGTCCAGTGAAACGACTATCTTGGTGAATGAGCTAACTGAGCTCCAAGACAATCAGTCCTCTCAACCAAGTCATTGATATAGATTATAAATAGTTGATAATCTCACACTGATCCCCAAGGAACTCCACACAGTTACAACTTTACAACCTGAATATAACATTTATCCCGAATATTTATTCCCTGATAGTTCACTGGGTTTCCCCTGTTGCTGAGCAGCAGGCTAGAAAAGTTACATGGCCTCATCCTATACTTTGTAATGTACATAGCGGGCTGAATGGCTTCAATCTATTCGTGCATAAATCCTTAGAGGGCAGAATGGTCTCCTTCTGTCTCATTATAACGATGCTGACTGGCTGACTGGGATCTTTTTATCTCTGTAACATTACTGAGTGCTTGAGAGAACAACACATGGGTTAGGAGCAACAGCTGGCCATTCAGCCCCCCTAGACTGCTGCACCATTCAGGATGTGCATTGTCGATGTGATTGTAACTAAACATCCCGTTCCTGTTTGTTCCCAATAAACATGGATTCTCTTGTTCATCAAAGATCTATGGAACTCAACCTTGAGTTTTTCAGTAACCCAGTCTTCACTGCTCCATAGGGATGTGAACACCACAGATCACACAACCCGAATGAGAAAGGAATATCCCTGTCTCAGTCTGGAATCGGAAGTGTCTTTATTTTCAAATGTGTTCCCCTCAAACCAATCACCATTCTTTTGACATATAAGGAGTCGACACTTAATAGCAGATATCGCCCACTCAGCCCCTCAAACCTGTCCATATTAATTCGTCTAAATTAAGTACTTATCAAATTCTGCCTCCACTTACCGCGTGGAAAGACAATTCCAGCACCACAGGATCATATGAACAATGAACATCAGAACAGAATTAGGCCATTCAGCCCATCTAGACTGCCATGGCATTTGATCGCAGATAAAATATTTCCATTCTCCTGCCTTCTCCGACTGACCATTGATCACTTATTAATAAACAACATATATATCTTTGTGTTAAAGACCGTGTGTGCCTGTATGCGGGGGTATGTTCATGTTTTTTGTGTAAATGTCCATGTCTGTGTGCGTATCTCTATCTGTGTTATGTATATTAGTGCCAGTATCCAAGTTTGTGTCTGCAGCGCTGTGCAGTTCTGTTTTTGAAGTAAATGCATTGAAATTGGAATCAAAGTCTCCATCCTCCTCTCTCTCTGTCTGTCCCTATGGTTCATAGAATCGCTACAGTGTGGGAACAGGCCCTTCAGCCCAACAGATCCACACTGACCCTTCGAAGAGTAACCCACCCAGACCCATTCAAGTACTTTCCTACGTTTCCCCATAACTAGTGCCCCTAACCTACACATCCCTGGGCACGATGGGCAACTTAACATGGCCAATTCATCTAACATCCACACCTTTGGACTGTGGGTGGAAACAGGAGCACCAGGTGGAAACCCAGGCAGACACGGGGAGAATATAAAACTCCACACAGATAGTCGCCTGAGGCTAGAATCGAACCCGGGTGCCTGGCGCTATCAGGCAGCACTGTTGAACACTGAGTTTTGTGATTAGATTAATACAATACTACCTTCTGCTGGCCTCCCCACACCACTGCATCAGTGGCAGAGTTTTTTTACTCTCTGATAAGACAACATATCTTTTACTGTAAATCCCTCATATTGCACGGATATTTGGTTTTTCAAATATCTTTGAAAATACAGAACAGTTTCGACTCATTCTGAGCGATGTCATTCCTGTGATATTACCACCACTACTGGGGCTTTTTCACGACTTTCCAATACTTTCTCACATAAATTTAAGCATTGCAAGTCACAAAATGAGAAGTGAATTCATCTCATCTCCTGATAAAATGGTTCACTCGGAAGTGAGAATTTCCATTCAGACATGTCCAAGTATATTTGCAACCCTCCATCTATCAGCAATGTGTGTGTGTGTGTGTGTGTGCTGATGATGCTGTTAATGTGGATCGTGCTGTGAGCTGCTGCCCTCTTTCCCTCCCAGACTGAATCCTCGAGGGTTATCACCCTCTGTCTCTGTCAGTGCAGTAGAGTGGGGAGGCAGCTGAGGGAAAGATTGTGTCATTTTAAACACCACAGAGACTGTCAGACCTGCACCTACATATAGATACTCACAGAATCAAATACAGACACACAAGTACGGGGAGTGGGGGGGGGGGGGGCGGCGGCGGTTGGAGGAGACGAATATCGGGCACTCCACCACCTGGCTTGTCCCTTTCTGTCCTATTCCAGGCTGTTTCTCCTGGAATGTGAGAAAGGAAGGGAGTGAATGTGGGAGTGAGTGTCCCTGCTCTTAGTGCTGGTGTGGGAGGAGGGGAGATGGTGACGTGTCCAGAGGGAGTCAGTCCACAGTGTTGTATCCATGCGGTGCTACTAATGAGGGAGCTATAGTAGAGGGGAAAGAGAGAGGGAGGAAGTTGCTGCATGCAGCAGTGAGAGTGGTGGAGCATGAGCCTTGTTCGTGGGGGTGACCCTTACCCTTACAGAGGGAGGAAAGTTATTGATGCTTGTCCCGTATTGCTGGACATTTCTTCAGATTGCAGATACTGCACTGAGCTGGGTGTTGAGCTCAGACCATGCTCAGGGGGTCTGGTGGTGTGGCCCCCTCTGGGAAGACGCTAGTCCCCCTCCACCAGGATCTCGTGCCCTGTCGACAAACCATGGTGTAATTGGCTCTTATCTGCCATGCTCAGCGTAAACTGTGCAGGGCAGCTCCATACTGAGAATGCTCAACCGTGTGCCCATTGGCCTTTTAAAGATGGTACTAATGCCAGGGATCACGGAATATCCAACGGCACCCGGGCGATGGTGAATACCTCCAGCCATGATGGGGAATCGGCTGGCATTGAATGAGAGGGACACCATGTGGTGGGATGGGCAGTTAATGGGGTGAGTTTGATAAGATAGCACCAGGGAACTACCTCAGCCTCGTACGGATAACCCTCTGTCATACGCAATGAAAATGGCAAATTATTGTGAGATTCAGCCCAATGAGTCGAAGACTCTTCTGACCCCAATCCCAATTACAAAGCTGCAGCTGCTTGTCCAATGGTATCCATCACAGAGAAGGAGCTAAACCTCACTTTACCGTTTGGAAATAAGGCAGTGGGAAGGGGTGGTTGAGGGGGAGCACTTTATGGCAAGTCATCATAATTTCAAAATAGTGATAGAAAAGGCCGAATCGCGTCTAAAGCTTAAAGTTCTATATTGTTAAAAAATAGATGATATTAATCAAGAACTTTCCAAAGCCGATTGGGACATATATTCGCAGGTAAGGGGCCAGTTGAGAGGTGGGAAACCGTCAAAAATGAGATGTCAAGAGCACAGAGGTAATATGTACCTGTCAGGGTGAGGGTCAGGCTGGTACGTGGATGGAATGCTGGAGGACTGGAGAAATTGAGGTTCTGGTCGCGGATAACAGGGAATCATGTGTCAGGTATAGACAGCAGGAACCAAAGTTTTTTTTCTTAATTCATTCGCAGGGTGAGGATGTCGCTGGCTAGGCCAGCAACTATTCCCCATCCCTAATTGCCCAGAGGGCAGTTAAGAGTCAACCACATTGCTGTGGGTCTGGAGTCACATGCAGTCCAGACCAGGTAAGGATGGCAGATTGATTCCTTCAAGGATGTTAGTGAACCAGATGGATTTTTCTGACAATCGAAATGGTCATCATTAGCTTCTTAATTCCTGATTTAAAGTGAAGCTTTGGAAGAGTCTGAAGGCCACAGAAGTATACTTAAGAGGGAAATCAGTAGCATAAAAATGGAGCATGTGATAGCTTTGGCAAATAGGGTTAAGGAGAATCTAATGCAATTCTATAAATTCATTAAGGATACAAGAATAACTAGGGAGAGAATATGGTCCCTTAAAGATTAGAAAGGTCACAGATGTGCAGAACTGCAGGAGATGGGGCTGGTTCTGAACGAATATTCTGTGTTAATATTCACTGTGCAGGATATGGAAGATAGATAACTTAGAAAAAAAATACTGACATCTTGTAAAGTGTCTGTATTACAGAGGAGATGCTGGAGGTCTTAAATTGTGCAAATGTGGATAAATGTCCACGACGTTATTAGTTGTTTGTTAGAACTTTGAAGGAAGCTGGGGAAGTGATTACTGTGCCCCTTGCGTAGATATTTGTATCATTGATAGCCACAGGTGAGGTGCTGGAAGACTAGATGTGAGAAACAAAGCTCACTCGCTTCAATAATTTCAGGCCGACGCAAAATCTGAATCAGTAGTGTCCTTTATTTTACCCTTGCAAGAGGGTGTGATGTCCACTCTCTACAAGGCAGGGACACACACACACTGAATTCAATTAATACACGATATTTATGTAATTTGGTTCCTATTTTTTTATCCCATTGCTCCTCCCCGTTTGCATCTTCCACTTCTCTAAGACCGGCACCCATTACTCCTGATTATCCCTTGCCTTATCCGGTCTTGTCTGTGACAAAATGCTTATTTCTGGCCTCACAAGGACGTTTGACCACATCCTGCTGTGGCCCATTGTTAGGTATATCCTTTCTTCACCATTATCTACTCCCACCATTTGTGCTTTCCCCAACCATACTGATCCTTATGACCTTTTAATTGGGGTTTGTTCCAGTGTTTCAGTAAAAGTGGGAAGCAGATGCTTATAGCTACCCCTTTTGCAAGCATATCTGGCTTAACTCCCTCCCCTCACAGCATCTTATCTATTTGTCTGTAACATCTATCATTCTTTGCAGGCACATTTCAGCTAATATAAAAACAATTATATATTTCCTTCACATAGTTTCCATTCTTGTTGACTCAGCTCTTAGTTGAAACAATTACACACTGGTGTGAGTTCATTTACCTTGCATAAGTAATTATAATTGCAGAAGTAACACTACTTTACCTCTATCCCACACTAGAGGTTGCCTAATATGATGCCATTTCTTAAATGATTTAAGATTTAACGGTGATAGGGAAAAACAGTGAGCCTGATGTCAGTAGCGGGTAATTTGTTGGTGGGGATTATGAGGCATTGGATCTGCATGTATTTTTAATGGCAATAACTGATTAGGGATCTTCAAGATGGCTTTGTGCAAGCGATATTGTGTCTCACTAACTTGTCTGAGTTTTTTTTGAAGAAGCGACTAAGATGACTAATTGCGGCAGAAAGGTGTACATTGTCAATTTAGACTTTGGTAAGGCGTTTAACAATGTTGTGCATAGGCATCTGGTTAATACGGTTGGTTGATATGAATATTTGGAGAACGAGACATATGGATATAAATTTTGTTCAAAGGTAGGAGACAGACGGTAGTGGTGGAGGGTTGCAATATACTGGCAAAGGTTTGCAATGCTGGGCATTTAGT
The DNA here is from genome assembly GCF_037043375.1 of Chiloscyllium plagiosum. Classification (NCBI taxonomy): domain Eukaryota; kingdom Metazoa; phylum Chordata; class Chondrichthyes; order Orectolobiformes; family Hemiscylliidae; genus Chiloscyllium; species Chiloscyllium plagiosum. Next base: position 73,110,158 of record NW_028270183.1, read on the forward strand.
CCAGTTTATGGAGTAATCCCCAAGCACGGTCTGCACAGCTCTCCATCCTGGCTGTTACCTTGTCCCAGTTTATGGAGTCAGGGCAGGTTCTGTGCGGTAGATTCAGACTTTGAGGTAATGGAACTTCCAGCTGATCTGGCAATGTCTTTATTCAATGTTTGCATTCTTGTGAGTTATCCCATCATTTTCTCCCTTCTCCAGTTACGTCCATTCCCATGCCTCCTTAATCATATTTTCTCGAAGTTATCAGTTTATTAATTATTTCTTTTTTTATTCTTTCTGTATCTTTCCCTGGCTTTGGTTTTTGGCTACCTCGAGTGCTGGCGTTATGAAGCTCAAAAACATTGAAATGGTGTGTGTCGGGGTTTTGTTCACTTCCCGCTGTGTCCCATGTGGTGTTCCATGTAGGGCAGGGGGATTCCAGTAGCTTTGACTCACGCCTTTGAAACTTGGTGTGTGCCTGTCCACTGAACACCTGTGTTTGTCCCTCTCAGCTGATCGTGCGGTCAGTTACACGAGGAAGCCCCTCGAATATTATTGCAAAGGAACAGGCATCGAACTTGTAGCTCAGGGGCTTCTGAATGACTCATTTTATTGAAAAGTTAGTTGAGCTGTTGGGGATGGTTTGTTGGAGGGTGTGCTGTGAACGACGTCAGACATTCAGGGAGACCTGAGGATTTGGTGACCCAACTCTCGATGGAGCATGAGGACTGTAGTTACAGCATCCGGGTCTGCAACATGAATAACAATGGAACAGAGGCTGCAGAGAGGGGAAGCTCTGAAACCACGGAGTGAGTGTGTGGGGAAATGGATCTGCCAAATTTGTCTGTGTCTTAGCCTGGGCAAGCACACATTCTCACTCTCCCCTTTACATACACTTATGCACACTCTCCCTATCCGCTCCACATTCATAATCCTCCTGTCTCACATGTTCACACGCACACTCAGCTCTGTTACACCCATGCATACATCCATTCTGTTTCCCTCCTGTACTCACACACACATACCTCCTTAGTCTCTCTCACTTACACACATTGTCTCTCTGCCCTTCACACAGACACCCTCCTTTACACACATATGTATGCACGTATAAATTTATGGTGTGAATTTGCATGTGCACGTTTGCATTTGCAGATACACTTTATTTTGTTCCAAAAACATACAGTTTGGAGGCAGTCAGTCAATGCTGTATTTTATGAACTCGTACTTTGGGAACAAGCCCAATCTGACTCCAGGCGAAGACACTGACAGACGCCAAACAAGACCTGTCGCCAGAAATACATTGTCTGACCGGAGGGGTCACTTCTTTTACATCAATAATGCCTGAAGGTATCTCCAGGCAGTGACTTGAAATAAATTCTGCGATTTGCATTTTATCAATCAAGAGTTGAACCTCCATTCTAAGTGATTAAGGATTTAAGAGCCATCCTAGGTGCGTACCTTTCATGTGCATGAGTTGTAAAATCCTTATAATTTATGTGTTTAAGGTAGTCCTCTCTCTCCAACACTTAATGAAGGAGCAGCGCTATGGAAGCTTGTGTATTCAAATAAACCCGTTGCACTAAAACCTACTGTCGTGTGAATTTTGACCTTGTCTGACCCAGTCCCTGCGGCTCCATATCATAGCCTTTTATTGCTTAGCCAATCATCTCTCTAAGCAAATAAATCTTTCCTTTCCCCATGTGATCTTCTCGTGCATTACAATATTTTGTGAAGCACGTTACACACTGCTGTCTGGAAATCCAGGTATAATACATCTATATGATCCCCATTATCCACCTCGTTTGTCAATTTTTAAGAAAGCTAGTCAAATCATTCAAACATGATTTCTCCTTTATAAAGCTATGTTGCCTGTGCTGGATTATGTCTCGACTTTGAAAATATCTTGCTATTAATTCCTTCATAACGCATTCTAACAATTTGCCTTCATTACCAATAAATTTTTCATTACTTTTCATTCCCTAGAGAAGCTGGTTATTCTAACTTCTTTGTTTTCTATAAGCTCTACGTTTCCTTCCATAATTCCCATGTAACAGGCACAAGACTGTAAAAGATCTGCTCCGATTGCTGTGTAAAAGGCATGAGTGGCTGATTGGACTCATTCTGTTCCTGCTCTACACACTTACTAGGCTGAATGTCCTCCTACTATCCCTATATTATAGTCTCGATGGCTTGCATGTCCTGCTCCTGTTCCTGACCAAGCCGTTCAAGATCTCAATGCCCTCCTCCTGTCGCTTAACAACAGTTTTGGGGACTTATGGAATCTCCCTACTCAACTGTCACTTTTCAAGAGCTGAAATTTGCATGCAAGTTGTGTTGCTCACATTGGGTAGCACAGCGGTTAACACTGCTGCCTCACTGCACCAGAGATTCATGTTCAAATACAGTCTCCAATTTCCTCCCACAGTCCCAAGATATGTAGGTAAGGTGGAATGGCCACGCTAAATTACCCATAATGTCCGGGGATGTGGAGGCTAGGTGCATCAGTCATGGAAAATGCCAGGTTACAAAGATTGGGTGGGGTGGGTGGTGGGGTTGGATGGTCTTCGGAGGATCAGTGTGTTGTCGATGGGTCAAATGGACTGCTTCAACACTGTAGAGATTCTTGCAGAAATCAATTGAGGGAACAATCGTCGAGTTCATTCCAATATCCTTTCCTCAGTGAGGAAATTAACTCTGTTCACACTACTCGAGATATGATCTCACTGAGACCCTATACAGCAGCAGCATCACTTTGCCAGCCTATTGTAAGGTTCCCACCCAGGTTAGAGCAGTCTCAACTCTCTGGGGAATACACAGCATTGCTGAAAGATCATTGTCCTTCTCTACTCCACCAGCATAACGGGCGATCTGGTGATAATGTCACAATGACACTTGAGAAGAACATGTCTGGTGTGTTGAGATGATATCAATGTTGAGATATGCCTTGCCAAACATCTCGCCTGAATCTACCGTTAATCTCCCCAGAACCCACATCACTCAAATTCCACGGAAGCTGGTAAGGTGGAGCTTTGAAACAGCAAACATTAATGAGAGTTGTATCTCAAAATCAAAATTGTGATACAAATGTTGGGTGTATTATAAAACAGGAAATTAGACATACAAGTTTGTGAGTACTGCAGTAATAATGGACAGCTTTAAGTTACTTCTGAACAAGTTAACACAAGTGAATGTTAATACTGAGAAAATGGATTTCATGACTATGTGTATGAGATGGATTGTTTTGACAATATGTTGACCATATGTTGACCACCAAGCTAGATATCAGGCTGTTTTGGAATTGCTGATGTGCGATCAGAAGAGGTAACTAAAGACTTTGTTGTAAAGGAGCTTTTGGGAATAGTAAGCTTAATATTTTGAATTTAAATGACATCTGAATACAAAGCAGTTTTTTGTCTTATATTACTCGTGCATACCTGAGTCGTGCACGCCATTAAGATACGAGGATAAAGTTGGCATCAGTGAATTTGAAAAGTATATTAAAATGATTTAATGAAGGCAGACAATGGCTGTTATTTATACAAACATTGTGAGATCTGTAAGGACATTCTCGAGATTAATCCCTCAGGTAGCAAGATTGTCTGATGAGGGAACTCCGCCCGTGTTCCAGAGAGTTTCAGAGAATGAGACGTGATTGAAATGAAACATTTTTTAAAAACTCACACATTGGGGAGTGATAAACACAGGGGCATTCACAAGTGAGAGCAAGAGTACTGAGAATCCCAAGGCATTCCAGAAGGACGTCAAGCAGAACAGAATAACCAGGTAATATTTGATCAGGGATAGTCAGCATGAACTTGTCAGAGGGTGGTCACGCCGAACGAATTTTATTGATTTTTTTCAAGGAGGTTGTTTATATTTTTTTTTCTCAGCAACGCCATTGACAAATCCTCACATGCAAAACTGATAAAGAAAGTACAATTTCATGGCATCAAGTGTAACTTGGTAAATGGCATTCAAATTTTCTTCTGGGCAGGAGACAGAGGGTGATGGGAGAAGGTTCTTTGGGCAACTGGAGATCTGGGACCCCTGGTGTACCCAAGTGCTGTTTCCCTTATTGTTTGTGGTATTCATAAATGATGTAGATGTGAATGTGTAGGGGGGAAGTAAAGTGTGATAAACAAGTGAATGTTCGACATAAAGATTGACCAGGTGATTGGCAGTGAGGAGGAAGGCCTTATCTTACAGGAAGATAGAGATGGATTGGTCAGATGGGCAGATCAATAGAAGATAGAATGCAACCCTGAAAAATATGAGGTGATGCATTTTGGAAGAAGGAACTAGTCAGGGGAAGACTCAATGAATGGCAGCACGCCAAGAAACGGAGATGGTGCTGCTCGACACATTCCTGGATGTGACTGGCCAGGGTAATAGTGGAGTTAAGAAGGCATTGGGAATAGTAAATAGCCTTGACTTATCGGGATATAGATTATAAGAGCTATACAGTACTTTGGTTCGGCCAAGATGGAATATTTTATGGCGTTCTGGGAGCCACATTACAGGAAGGATGTGGTTCCATTGGAGGGGGTGCAGAGGAGATTCACCGGGATATTCCCGGGAATTGAGCATATCAGCCATGAAGAGATGCTGGATAAACTCAGATTATTTACTTTGGAGCAGAGAATACTGAGTGGGATGTGATTCAGAAAGATAAGATTACGAGGGGCTTGGACAGGATGGATAGACAGCAGCTGTTCCATTTAGTCAAAGAGGCAAGAACAGGGGAGCACACTTTTAAAGTGAAGGGTTTGAGGATTAGAGAGTATTTGTGGATTGCTTTTCACCCAGACGGTGTTGGGATCTGCAATGTACTTCCTGAGGTGGAAGTGTCCTGGTAACATCCTACCTTCTAATTAGGACTTGGACAAGGTCTGGAAATGTCATAAAAATCACAGCTGTGGGTTTCATGTCGGAGAATGGGACTACAGTAGAACATGTTGTATTTCTGACGGTACAAGGACTCTGCTCCAGTGATTGTATGGTGTTGACACGAATTGATGTGTTTCTGAAGAGAATCTTGTAAGCATTATAAGAGTGAAATGTCAATGGAAAAGTTACAGAAAACACGTGCAGACTTCGTTACAGCCTGAACCCAGAGGAAGGAGAATAGAGAACAGGGCAATAGCATTCTATGAATCAAATACTTCAGTCCAGTCTTCACAGACGAAAACAAACCAAACAAATCAAATATTCCCAGCAAGACTGGAAAGCCTAAGCCACGACAGAAAAAGAATGAAATTAGTAAATAAGTGTTTTGGGAGATATTAGTGGGACTGAAAGTATGGTTGAATTTAGAGTACAGATGGACGGTGAGAAGATAAAGTCCAATGCCAGGGTCCTGTGCTGAATCAAAGGAGACTACAATAGGATGAGGGAGGAGTTGGCTAAGGTGGCTGGAAGCAAAGACTTTAAGGTGGAACCATTGATGAACAGTGGCAGGCTTTCAAAGCAGTTTTTCCAAATGGTCAGCACCAGCATATAACAGTGAAATGGAAGGATTGTCGGAAAAGGGTAAGCTGCCATGGATATCTCATGAAATAAGGGAGGCTATCAAAATAAAATAAACGGCATAAATAATGGCAAAGACCAATGGGAAACTAGAAGATTGGGAAAACTATAAATGTTAAAAGAAAGCAACAAAAAACTATCTTGAAACATCAGATAGATAGATTATGAGAGTAAACTACCTCAGAATATATAAAAAAAACAGACAGCAAAAGATTCTAAAAATATATGAAATGAAAACCATTGGTCCTTAAGAGGGTGAGAAGGGGGATTCAATGAGGAAATGGCCGAGGAATTGAACAGATATTTATTCGGTTTTCACAGTGAAGGACACCAATAACGTGCCAGAATTGTCAAAGAGAGGAAGGTATTTGAGGACCTGGAACCTGCCATTCCCACGAGAGAGATAGTGTTGGACAAGCTAATGGATCTAAAGGTAGATAAGTCTCCCGGCCCTGATGGAATGCATCCAAGGGTACTAGCAGAGGTGGTGGAAGAAATAACAAATGCATTTGTGGAATTTTTCTAAATTCACAGGACTCCAGTGCAGTTCCAGCAGATTAGAAAACAGGAAATCAGACACCATTGTTTAAAAAGGGTAGAAAAGAAGTGGGGAATTATAGAATGGTTAGCCTAACATGTGTAGTGGTGAAAATACTTCAATCTGTAATCAAAGAAAAAATAGCAATGTATCGAGTTAGAAATTGTTCCGTTGGACAGACACAGCATCAGTTCATGAAAGGCAGTCATGATTAACAAATTTAATGGAAATCTATGAAGACATTATGATCAGGGTGATCCCAGAACAGGTGGTGTACCGACATTTACAAAAGGCATTCGACACAGTGCCGCCAAAGAAAAAAAAAGCTGCTGCATAAGGGAAACATGCGTGGCGTTATGGGTAAAGTATTCACATTGGTAGAGGATTGGTTAACTAACAGGAAACATAGAGTGGGATTAAATGAGTGTTTTTCTGGTTGCTGATCAGTGACTAGTGGTGTGCCTCTGGGATCAGTGCAGGGACCGCAATTATTCACAGCTTACATAGACGATTTAGAGCTGGGGACCACGTGAAATGTCTCAAAGAATGCAGATGATATGGAAATGAGTGGCAGAGCAAATGTGCAGAGGACTGATAAACTTTACAAAACGACATAAATAGTTTAAGTGAGAGGGCAAAGGTCTGGCAGATGGAATATAATTATAATAAATGTGAAGCCATCCATTTTGTTCAGAATAACAGTAAAAAAGACAGCGTCTGTGCAGAGGGACCTGAGTGTCCTTGTGCATGAATCACAGAAGTTGGTTTGCAGGTGCAGCAGGTTATTATCACGTCAAATAGAATGGTGTACTTCTTTGAGAAAGGGATTGAGTTTAAACACAGGGAGATTATGTTGCTGCTGTACAGAGTGCTGGGGAGGTCACATCTGCAATACTGTGGGCAGTTTTGGTCTCCCGACTTGAAAAAGTATATCCTGGCATGACAGTGGATGCAGAGGAGGTTCGCTAGGTTGGTTCCGGAGGTGAGGCGTTTGGTGTATGAGGAGAGATCGAGTAGACTGGAATTATATATTGATTGGAATTTGAAAGAATCAGGGAGGATCGGATATAAACAGATATAATTGGGAAGGTAATAGTTAAGATGGAAATAAAGAGGATGATTCCAGTAGCAAGTGAAACTAGGACAAGAGTACAGAATCTCAAAATGAGGTGGAGCAGATTTAGCATTGAACTGAGAAGGAACTTCTTGACCAAGAAGCTTGTAAATCTGTGGAATTCCCTGCTCACTAAAATAGTTGAGGCTTTATCATTGAATGTTTTTGAAGCTCAAATAGATAATTTTTTGAGCAGTAAAGGAACAAAAGGTTATGGTGATTGGGCGAGTAAGTGGAGCTGAGGCCATGATCTTATTGACGCTCCTAGTTCTTATGTAAAGGGTCAATATGAAATGAGAATCATATTTGAGAAACGGACTGATTGATACATATGGAGAATCAATGGATGCAATGCATTTGAATTTTCATAAAGATAATGGTACAGACTCTGGCTTATTGTGCAAAGTCAAATTTTACAGGATTGGGGCTAAAATACGAACATGGTTTAAGAATAGGAGAGCTGACAGGAAATAGTGAACATGAATAAAGCAATATGTTTTGAAGTAAACGATCATGGCGTGTTGTAGGGATTGGTGCTTGGACCCTTACTATTCCCAATGCATGCCAAAAATTTAGTTGAGGGAATCAAATGCAAATATGTCCCAGTCTGTTGACAGCACTAAATGAGGTCGGATTGTGAGTGGCTGAGGAGTATGCAAAAAAAGCTCCAAGGTGATTGAGACAAGTGGAGTGACTGGAAAAATACATGGCAGATGGAGAGCAATGGGGGTGGATGTGACGGTGTGTACTTTGGTGGGGGATCAATAGAACAGCATTCTATCATTTGAAAAGGGATTAGTTGAAACATAATAATCTTTAAAGGTATTTATGCTCGTTATTTGTTTCTTCTGTGCAGACCTCCGAGGTCAGTGCAGGGCAGTGAGTCCTCAACCTAGAAATCAATGCTGGAAAGGGCATTGACATGCTGACCAGTGTGTGTAAACCCACCAAGTGGGGAGCTGTAATATTAAAAAGTATCTGGATCTCCCTGTACACCAGTCACTGACAGCAATATTACAGCAAAGAAAGCAGATAGGAAGATAAATGGTGCATTGATCATCACTTCAGGGGGATTTGAGTCCAGGAGTATGGGTATCGTAATGAAGCTGGACAGGGCCTTGGTGAGACCCCATCTGGAACATTGTGCAGTGTTGTGTGCAATTTTCGTCTCCTCACTTCATAAAGGACAAACCTGACATTGAGGGAGTGCAGTGAAGGATGACCAGACTGATCTCTTAGGTGACAGGCTTGTTGTGGGAGCAGAGTTTGGGGCGACTGGGCTTGTATTCCATGGGGTTTAGGAAAATGAATGGAGATCTTTGTGAAATATACAAAACTCCGACAGATTGGAAGTAGAGTTGATAATTTCCTTGGCTTGGACGTCAAAAACAAGGGGCCACAATATTATGTACAGGCAGGTCACTCTGCATTGAGATGTGAATAAATGTCTGTACTCAGAGACTGGTGAACCTGGGGCGTTCTCTCCCACATAAGGTTGCGAAAGTCAGGACTCCGAATATGAATAAGAATTTCTGGACACTAAAGGGATCAGGAGACAGTTGGAATACAACTGTTACAAGCTCTCAGATGTTAAAAAAGAGATCTCTGCAGTGTCAACAGGACTGTGTTTCCCATTCCCTTTTCTGACACCGAGTTTTCTGTTGGTTTTATCCTTCCAAACCTCGGAGTGTCTTGCTTGACTGTTTTAGAGACCATTGAAGAGTTTATCACACGTAGGTGTGTCTGGAGTCACTTTTAGGCCAGACCAAGGAAGTGCAGGAGATTCACTTCCTGAAAGTGCATTCGGTAAGGAAACTGGTGTTTAAAATCAACATTGGCTTCAAGGCCGCTATTACTAACACCAGATTTTAAATCTCGATATATTATTAATTGTTTTTAACTTCCACCAGCTGCCAGAGCATTAGCCTGGTCTGGATTAGTAATCCAGTGACATTTCCACAACAGTACCATCTCCACATGTTGACCTATCGGAAACCACAATGAGCGCGTCATTTCTGTGCTGCTTGACAGATCTGTCAGAAAAACAACCACCAATGTGACATTATGGCACTGAGGGTGTTGTAATTGGTCTATTGTAACTATTCTTCTCTTTGGGAAGTGGACGTAGCTAAGTAATTTTCGGCTTTGTGAGGGAGATGTCAGAGTTTTCATCTTGGTGGTAATGGTAGACTGAGGGATTATCCCAGTCAAAAAGTTACAGATTGTGCTTGAATATAATACTGCTTCTGCTATGGTCTACAGCACCACATCAATGTCAGGAATTCTGTATTTAAGAAAGTTCACAGAGTTATATCTTTGAAGGTATTTACAAAGAGGTTTGACTTGGAAATGAATTGAGTGCAATGAGGAATTAGTGCTGAAAGAGGAGTTTGCAAGTCATAGACTCTTAGTCATACAGTGTGCAAACAGACCCTTCGGCCCACGTCATCCATGCTCACCAGGTTTACTAAAATGAACGAGTTCTATTTTTCTGCTGTTGGCACATACCCCTTCAAACCTTTCCTTTTCATGTACACATCAGATTGTCTTTCAATTGTTGTAATTGCACTCACCAATGCCAGTTCCTCTGACATCTCGCTACATGTCTCTGTAGCGCTCTCTGTGCGAAACAGCTGCCCTTAGATCTCTTTTAAATCTCTTCCCTTTCACCTTAACCCTATCCTGCCTGGATTTGGACACGCCCACCCTGGGAAAAAGACCTTTGCTATTCATCCTCTCCATGCCATTCACGATTTTATGAACCTCTGTAAGGTCACCCCTCAGTCTCCTATTCAAAAGGAACAAAATCCCATCCTCTCCATCTATCTCAAAACCTCCCATCTCCGTCACATCATTTTAAATACTTTTGTCCCCTTTCCAGGTTATAACATCCTTCCTATAACATGGCGACACGAATTGTACTCAGTACTCCAAATGTGTCTGTAACATTCTCTTGAACAGCCACAAAATGATGTCCCAATTTCTGTACTCAATGCTCTGACCGATGAAGGTAAGCGTGCCTAATGCCTTCTTCACTGCACTGTCTAACTGCGACTCCACTTTCAAGGAACTATGTTTCTGCACCATGGGTCTCTCTGTTTGATTACACTCCCCAATGCACTACCGTTAACAGTATAAATCCTGCCCTAGTTTGTCTAACAAAATGCAACATCTCACATTTATTTGCATTAAGCTCTATCTGCCAATCCTCAGCCCATTTTCCCAGTTGCTCAAGATCTCATTGGATATTACTCAAGTTAAATTGGAGAATAAGAAAGTAGTCTAAAATTGAGATAAATTATTGTGTTACCTTCCTGAGAAAAATCGAAATGAACGAGTTATTACTATCACATGAGGAGATATGCGGAAATTAACTTGTAAGTACTTATCTAATTGTGCATAGATATAGGAGATGCTGTTACAATTAAGAAACATCGTTATAGGCATAACCCTCTAAAGTTGGCACAGGTTCAGAAGGAGTTTGAACATATGCTCCAAGATGGCAGAATCGAAGTGAGTTACAATGACTGGAACTCACCCTGAACCATGGTGCCAAAGCCAGAAAGCGCCCAACGGTTATGTGTGGACTATCACAAAGTCAATGCAGTTACAAAATTGGGTTGACAGTGGGAGATCGATGGTGTTGGGATGAATCCTCTGAATTGGTTCTTCCTTCTTTGTTGACATCATTAACACCTTCTCCTCTTGCTTTCCTTCCCTGTCAAAATACCTTTTGAGCATATTCACATGACACACTCTGTGAGATTTCTTTATGTCTGGAGTTCCTAACAAATTACCCTCACTCAATTTCCTTTGCATTTGATAAGGTCCACTACACCTTGCATTTGATAAGGTCCACTACACCTTGCATTTGATAAGGTCCACTACACCTATTATTGGAAGGAACACTAATACATTATCCCCAATAGCAAAATTGCAACTCTTTGATTTCCTATCCGCTTCCTGTTTCATTGCATGCTGCAATAATTTTAAATTCTGACAAGTCAACTCCCCAGCGCTATTATTCGTTCCCTAAAATTTGAGACCCATTCCAAATGTGTGACCTTTGAATTCTGATTTACTAATTTCTCCTTAACCAATTTTAATGTTCTTCTCACTTGATTCCCAAAAACGCATTCCAATAGACTAAATTAGGTGCATTCATTTGATGCATCTCTGATAGCAAAAAGTACAAAGAGAATTCCCTTACCCGAATCATCAGGATAATCCTGACCATAAGCCCTCAACATTGTCTTTAATGTTTGATGGCACCTTTCTATTGCTCCCTGCGATTTTGCATAGGACGCAGTAGATTTGAATTCCTTTATTCCTAAGCGGCCCTTATCTTCCTTGAATAGTTTGGATGTGAAGTTTGAACTTTGATCTCACTGTATCTGTATTGGCAGACCGTATCTTTTTTTTAAAGCGTAATTCCTCTACAATCCTATTAGCTGTGATATTGCATCCGGGAATGGCCTCTGGAAATCTAGTTGATACACCCATTAATATTCAGAAGTACTGATTCCCACTTTATTGTTTGAGGTTGGCGACCTAACCAGTCAATTAAGACTCTTGTAAAAGGTTCGTCAAATGCAGGAATAATTATTAAAGGTGCAGGTTTTATTACCACCTGTGATTTTCCAATTACATGACATCTATGCCACACCTGGCAAACTTCAACGACATGCTGGTGCAGTCCAGGTGTGTAAAAATGTCTTTGTATTTCAGCCTGGGTTTTGCTCACTCATAAATGACCTCTAGGTCGTCACTCATGCGCCACTCACAACACCACCATTCTATACTGCATTAGCAATACAATTTGATTATGTGATAGTCTCCATTTCCTCATTAGGACATAATTTGTAAGGTAATAACAAACAGTGATACATTCAGAACACTTAATGTACAAACTTTTTTGTTACAACAGCTTTAAATTTTCATATTTCTGCTGTAACTTAATTAGTTTAGTTGAGCTAAGAAATATTGCATGAGACCCTGTTTGCTCCTGTTTTGTCTCAACTAACTGATGGAATAAAGTGTCTGCTAATGCCACTTCAGCTTCCTTCTCTTTACATTTTTGATCTCGCTGGTTTCAACTGGTGACATTGAGATCTTGTTTCCCCACAATCTGGAAATATTACAGGATAAGACTCCTGCATTGCTTCAGTTGCCTGTGTCTCTGCTGGCTTTTCAATCAGAGTAGGTAGTATTTCTACAGGTAAATCAGCTATATACTTCGCAAAGACAATTTGTATTCCTGGAGCTGACAGTGTGTCCACCACTCCTACCACAATTTCTCCACGCTCTTCTTGACATACTGCACTTACTTTACGTAATTTTGTGCTTTCAGTCTCACCATGAGTTTCCTTTAGCAGTACCTTTTCTGGAAATAATCCTTCCGGAGTACTTATCTCCTCATCTTTCAGCATCACATACTGAGAGGATCCTGTGTCCCTTAATATCGCATTTTCTTTTCCTGCTACTCCTGGACTATATGAATAAACTTGGTCGGTACATTTTATACGCAGTTTCGGCGCTTCCTCGTTAACCAACCTCCAATAAACTGGACACTCTGATGCAGCTTTCTAGCTTCCACTGTGCTTTCTGTTGCTGCTCCAACAAAACTCCCAGGCTTATCCTGTTTTCCTACATCTGTTTTATTTTCCCTAGCCAACCAACAGAGTGATTTCATGTGACCTAACTCTGCCTGTTTCCCGTATTCCTACAGCTCAGTTCTATTCAGGTAGGTGATCATCCGCTATTTTAGGTGTATTCAATCTCATTGAAATTCTCCCCAAGAGTGATGCACATCTCCATACGCATCTCTGGTGTTGGCTTTATTGGTGCTGACATACAGATGTAAGGAACTTATACATTCTATGTCAGTCATAGTGCATACAGAAGGAATGGCTTTTTGTGGCACAGGAAAGAAACGGCGATGTCTAAGTGAGAGAAAAGGATTATTGCGATCATCCCTGAGAGTGTTGTTGAGGCAGTATTTGGGGCTCTGTGGATAGACTTCCTCCCAAGTTACACCAGACTAATCCCTGGGATTATGGCACCATGAGCAGTGATGAAGCTCAGTGAGAGAATAAGAGATGATTGTATTGAACCTTAAGGGGGATGGACAGTCACTCATGATGTTCTAAACAGACACTGATACGATGATAAATTCCATGGCTTTTATTAACTCGGGTTAAATGATTCTCAATAGGTTAAGAGCCTCCGAGGACGTTCCCCTCAGCCCACCCCCACTCCATATGTTGATTGAGAGAGACAGAGGGTCAGTCTTTGAATAAATTCTCCCCACATTAATACAGTCCGTTTAGTGTGTGATCCTGCATTAAACATCATGTTATCCACAATCCCGACAACAGCCACAATACCTTCATTATAAAACAGTTAACTATCCCCACCAGCTTCTGACGTCCATTGAGGACATGGGTCTGTCTTCTCAGAGATGGATGATGCCTCTCTGAGAATTGAGACAAAGCATCTGGCTACCTTCCTCACTGCCAGCAAACCACGTTAAAGTGTTATGTGTCCCACAGGTAATGGAGCCACGAGGATCATCGTGGATCTGTCTCTGAGTGCATTCTCTGCTCCATTGATTTGTCAGGTTGGAGCATCAATGACACCCTCCTGTTCCTTTATAAATGTCTCGAGGTGCTGAATGGCCTCCTCTAGGTCCCATGGAACAGGTTCATGGGTCTGACTTAGCCCTGCCTGTTCCTGTTTAACAGCTTGATGTGATAATCAGACCCCTTCTCTTCCTGTGGAACAGGCAGGAGGATTGAATCGGCTACTCCTCTCTTTGTTCAGTAGTTTCGATGGGCTGAATGGCTTCCTCATATCCGTTTCTAATGTGCCTGAGATGCTGAATGAGCTCTTCATTTAACTGTGGAAATGTAGAGTGTCTGGCCTTGCTGTTACATGAATGTTACCGACACTTTAACAGGACAAGCCTGAATGCTGTCCAGGACTTACTGCACATGGACACAGACTAGTCCAGGAACTGAGGTGCGACACATTGTTCTGAACATCGGGTGATCTTCAGTGACCATCCCCGTTTCTGATCTTATAATGAGGAAAGACATTGATGAACCAGCTGAAGATGTTTGTTTTGAGGGAGCTACCCTGAGGTTCTCCTGCAGAGATGTCCCAAGACTGAGAGGATTGTCGGTAACCGACCACAAACATCTTCCTTTGTGCTCTAAAAGACCCCAACCAGTGGGGTGGGTACACTTGATTCCCATTAAGCTCAAATAATTAGATGGTCCTGATGCCATCCTCAGTCAAATGCTACCTTGTTATCAAGGCCATTCTCTCTTTCCTGAGCCACTGTGTTCACCTCTTGTTCATATCAATAGATGATGGTGTATGTGTTGGGAGTATTTTCCTCTCATAGAGGGAAATCAATGCCAGGAAGTATCTGGGCTAGATAGTGAGGGGAGTTACATCACTGAAAGTATTCAAAGAGGTGGTACATGAATGCTTGGCCTGTCAGAGAGCTAAAGGGAAGAATTGGACATTGAAGACGAGTTATTGCTCACAGTACGTCAGCCATGATGGTATACAATGGGTTGATCGTCCGATTAACCTAATCTTGTTTCTTATGTTCTCATATTCTGTAATTATAAAGTTAATAATTGTAATTTTCCTGAACGTTCTGTTATTGAATGTTGCAGTCACAGAGAATAAAGTATTTTGTGAGTCATCTCAGGGTGAGGTATGGGGGCTGTATTCACAGTGAATCTGGGTCTCCAACATGACCAACAAATGAAGCACAAGTTGCAGAGAGGAGACACTCTGTAAAGAGACGAGATGTGTATTTCGAAACCAGCCTGGTTTTCCAAATAACATTTTCCAACCCACACCAAACCGTGTGTGACAGTCTTGAGGGATTGAATGATATCCTGTGTTACGTGGACCAGGTATTTGGAGCAGGTGGCCTCCATCTGCTAATATCAGGAGCTGTGAGGAGCTGAATAGAACACAGGGACATAGGACTGAGCAGCAGGAGTGGGCTATTAGACACTTTGTCACCGCTCCACCACTCACAAATTCTATGGGTGATGTGATTGTGGTCTCAGCAGCACTTTTCTGTCTGTATACGATTTTCCTAAATTTACTTGTATTTCAAATGTCACCAAATATAACTTTGAATAAATGCAAGCATCCAGGCACCACAAACTTCAGGGAAAAGGGAATTTCCTCTTGAACAGCCCTTTGAAAATTTATCATTTGTGTTTCAACCAATGTTGGAAGGTCACTACGTCCTTTTCCAGTCCCACTCCTCCACAGGTTACACCAATCTTAAATGCAACCAGTTTTTTGATGTGACCAATAATCTAGGTCTCGGAGTATGCCATTTTCTAGAAAGGTGTGAGACACAGAACGTTGAACTCATAACAAATGGTAAAATGATAGAGTGCCCCAAACGTTATTCTGCCTTTGAAGTTATTCTGCTCACACAAGCTACTGGTAGTGGGATTTCACTCTGGAACAGTTGAATTTGGCTGAATTCCCTTTGTTTCAGGCAGTGGAGAGATTCCAGTGAATTCTCACCAGAAATCCTTCACAAGTGTTAAAGAAAACACAGGGAATATCTGGTCTCACACTTTGCTATCGGATGGAACAACATAAGAGAGAGAGATCAATAGGCTGCTCCTTCTCAGGCAGGGGACATTTTTCTCCCTCTCTGTGTTGAAACATACAATAATGTCAACTGAACACCAAACTGGACCATGTGTGCTCTTCTGGAACATTCTCTGGAAAACCCGTTTATAGATTATATGCAAATACATTCGGTTCAATCGCAATTTTTTTTCCCACTTTATAATTTGATGACATGCTTACATGTGTCTGTGTAGGTTGTAAATATTGGTAGGTGTCTTCATAGTATGTGTGTTAATATCAATACATCTTTTTCTTAAAATTTATTCTCTAGCTTTAGTCTCCCTGACAAGAGATAATATGCATCCAATTGATACACTCTTCAGAAAGTCATGGATAGTTCAATACTATTTCTCAGCTAAGATCGAAACTGATAATCCCCCATAACAAAAGGCCGTCATTCCAGGAATGAGTAAAGGGAAACCTCTTTGAAAATCTTTTCATTTTAGTTTCGAGGATCAAAACTGCACACACTGCATCAGGTGTGGTCTCAGCAATGCCCTGTACAGATGCAGTTAAACATTCCTGCGATTAAATATAATACCTTTTGCCAAAAACAGCATCATTCCACTTACCTTCCAAATCACTTGCTGCATCTGCAGACTGACTTTATATGATTCATGTCCCAGGAACATGGCAACCGCCTGTATCACAGAGTTCTGCAATCTCTCTGCATTTACATTGTTTACCATTGTTTTATTCTTCATGCTAAAATAGACAACCTACCTTATGTTATTTCTGCTGAAGGTTTGCTCACTAACCTTCCCTGCCTGTATCACATTGCAGACTCACTACCTTCATTTCATGACACATTAAATGACCATCTTGGTGCACGAGCTAATTGAGCTCCAAGCAATTCCCTCCACTTCTTTCAGATCTTTGATACAAATTGTTGATCATTGATGATCCCACAGTGATCGCTGAGGCACTCCATCAGTTACAGCTTTGCAGCCTGAAAATAAACATTTGTCTCTACTCTCGATTTCCTATTAGCGACTGATCTTTGCTGGACAGAGAGTCAATGTTCCCTGCTCCTGGGTAGCCGTTCAGGCGGGTTGAATGGCCTGCAACTGGGCTGTGTAATATACTCAACGAGCTGAATTACTTCATTCTATATTGCTGTGCCATTCCTTAGAGTGACAGAATGGTCTCCTCCTGTCTCATTGTATCGATCCTGTCGGATTGAATGGGGTGGTCCCCTACCATGTAATAGCCTCAAGGGTGGATTGAGGGAACAATACACGGGGTAGGGGCAACAGTTGGTCATTTGGCTGCTGTTCAGAATGCTCATGGCTGATCCGAGTGTGTCTGTTCATCCGTCTCCTGGATGTTCCCAATAAACATTGACTCTCCAGTCCAACAAAGATCAGTCAAGCTCACTCTTATGCACTTAATGGCAAGGTCCTAGGGAGTGTAACTGAACAAAGAGACCTTGGAGTGTAGGTTCATAGCTCTTTGAAAGTTGAGTCGCAGGTAGATAGGATAGTGAAGAAGGCGTTTGGTATGCTTTTCTTTATTGGTCAGAGTATTGAGTACAGGAGTTTGGAGGTCATGTTGCTGCTGTACAGGACATTGGTTAGGCCACTGTTGGAATATTGCGTACAATTCTGGTCTCGCTCCGATCAGAAAGATGTTGTGAAGCTTGAACGAGTTCAGAAAAGATTTACAAAGATTTTACCAGGGTTAGAGGATTTGAGCTACAGGGAGAGGCTGAACAGGCTAGGACTGTTTTACCTGGAGCATCGGAGGCTGAGGGGTGACCTTATAGAGGTTTACAAAATTATGAGGGGCATGTATAGTGTAAATAGGCAAAATCGTTTCCCTGGTGTCGGGGAGTCCAGAACTAGAGTGTATAGGTTTAGGGTGAGAGTGGAAAGATACAAAAGAGACGTAAGGGGCAACGTTTTTTACCCAGAGGGTGCACTTGTATGGAATAAGCTGCCAGAGGAAGTGGTGGAGGCTGGTACAGTTACAACATTTGAGAGGCATTCGGGATGGGTATATGAATTGGAAGGGTTTGGAGGTATATGGGCTAGTTGCCAGCAGGGGAGGGGGGGGACGAGATTGAGTTGAGATATCTGGTCGGCATGGACGGGTTGGACTGAAAGGTCTGTTTCCAAGCTGTACATCTCTATGACTCTATAAACGAGTCTTCACTGCTCCCTGAGGATGAGGACACCACTAGTAGCACAACACTAAAGTGAAAGGTACGTCCTTATTTCTTTGAGGGACCTGTTATTTTAAAACTTTGTTAACTGAACATCAAATCACTACCTCTTTGCAGATATAAGGACAGAATAATTAGGAATAAACATAAACCATTCCGGACTCCAAACCTGTTCAACATTCCCACTGAACCTTTCCAATCCAATATGTATCAAACCCAGCCTCTGCTGCTGCCTCAGGAAGGGAATACCTGTTAGCATAGGACCACATGAAAAAAGAAGTAGAATGAGGCCATTCGACCCATCGAGTCTGATATGCCATTCAATAATTTCTTATATGTTCCTCAACCTCTTTATCCTGCCTTCCCCCAAGAATCCTTGATCCCGTTATAAAACAAAAAAACTTATCAATTTGTATCTATGTCTACGTGTGCGAATGTTTGTCCATCTGCTTGTCATCTGTGTATTTGTGCATCTACGTTTGTCTTTCTGTGTATCAGCCTATGTGTTTCTATCTATGCTTGTGTCTATTTGTGTGTGACTCTATGTCTGCCTATTTCCTTGTATGTATTGTGTTTGTTCGTATTTTGGGGTGATACCAATAATTCTGTGTATTTCTGTGTCTTCATCTCTGTGCAGTGAGGTAACTGTATTTGGGGTTTGGGGGGTGGGGTGTTAAAGGACTGTCGTTCGAATTGCCAGTGTGTTTACAGTGAGAATTTTCTTTCACTCAGCACTGCTCCTTAATCGGTCAGTGGGACATGGATGTTTCAGAAATTTCACGCGAGGCTTCCCAGTCCTCTTCATCTTGTACTAGGTTCCTCCCCACATGGCGGGTGTAGGGGGGGAGGTGAGGAAATGGGTATTGGGCACTCCTCCACCCGGATTGGCCATTTCTGTCCTATTCCAGGCTGTTTCTCTTGGAATAGGAAACAGGGATGAAGGAGTGAGGGCAGGAGTGGATGGCCTTACTGTTAGTGCTGGTGGAGGTGGATCTGGGAGGAGTTGTGAGGTGTCCAGAATGAGGCAGTCGACAGTTTTGAATCCATATAGTATTATTAGTGTGTGGGCGTATTGCGTTGGTGGCAGAGAAAGTCTGGGAAGGAAGTTGCTGAATTCAATAGTGAGAGTGGTAGTGCCTGAGCCTTATTTGGAGATAGAGCATGAGGATTTTCTGGGGGTAGGTGCTATAACAGATATACAGAGAGGGTGAGGTAGCAGAGAGAATTCGGTGACCATTATCCTGACAGAGCGGGGAGGTTATTGATCCTTTCCTGTTTTGATGGAGATATCTTCAGATCATCTCAGCGTCGAGGTGAGCCTCCCCGAATATCCTGTCCAAGTCTATCACTAATAATGACACAGACCTGTCCCTCAGATTCCACAGAATCAGTTTATGTAGAACTTACAAATAGCAAGGCGCAGCAAATATTGGTGTGTTATATATCGGTTGCAGAAAATCTGAGCATCATATGCCCTGGAAATTAGATATGCAAGTATCATGGACACTGCAGTTTTATTGGATGTTCTCAAGTTGCATCTAAACTGCATTAACTAAGTGTCTGCTTATGCTGTGCAAAATAAATTCTGTACGTGTATGTGAGGTGGGTTGAAGAGTATGTTGTGAAGCAAAGATAGAGCATGAGGATTTTCTGGGGGTAGGTGCTATAACAGATATACAGAGAGGGTGAGGTAGCAGAGAGAATTCGGTGACCATTATCCTGACAGAGCGGGCAGCACGGTGGCACAGTGGTTAGCACTGTTGCCTCACAGCGCCAGAGACCCGGGTTCAATTCCCGCCTCAGGCGACTGACTGTGTGGAGTTTGCACATTCTCCCCGTGTCTGCGTGGGTTTCCTCCGGGTGCTCCGGTTTCCTCCCACAGTCCAAAGATGTGCAGGTCAGGTGAATTGGCCATGCTAAATTGCCTGTAGTGTTAGGTAAGGGGTAAATGTAGGGGTATGGGTGGGTTGTGCTTCGGCGAGTCGGTGTGGACTTGTTGGGCTGAAGGGCCTGTTTCCACACTGTAATGTAATCTGTAATGTAATCTAATCAAACTAGAGAGCAGTTTATTTTGGGTTTGGTGTTGTGTGATCAGAAGGAAGAATTAATAACCTTGATCTGAATCAGCTTTTAAGGAATAGAGATGTTAATACGGTGCACTTTACACGGTGTCTGCATGAATATAGAATGCTTGAACGTTCTGGTTAAACATCATGGTAGCCTGGAGGCTAGAGGGTCAAGTTCACTCCAGTGAATTGGGAAAGTACAATATAACATTCAGTGGGAGGCAAGCAATGTTTGTTGGAGTCATAGAGTCAGACAACACGGAGACAGGCCCTATGGCCCAAACACGTCCATTCCCACCAAAATGTCCATGCACGCTGACCCCATTTCCTTGACATTGCCCTGTATCTTTCTAATCCTTTCCTGTCCATGTATTTGTACAAATGCCTTTTAAATGTTGCGAATGTTCCCGCCTCAACCTCTTCCGCTGGCACATCATGAGTATCACCCCTGTGTGAAAAGCATTTAGTCCTCAGTTTCCCTTTTATTGTTTCCCCTCTGACCTTAAACTGATGCCCTCTACTCCGTGATTGCCTAACCCTGGAAAAAAAAACTGAGTGCATTCACTCTGTCCGTCCTTCCCATGATCTTATACACTTCTCTCAGATTCCCCCTCAGCCTCATACATCTAAAGTAAAAAGTCCTAACTTGTCCAACCTCTCCCAATACCTCAGACCATTGAGTCCTTTGCAACATTCTTGTAAATTTCTTATGCACTATTTCCAGTTTAATACCATCCTTCCCATAGCAAAGTGAACACAACTGAACATAATGCTCCCAGTATGGCCTCACCAGTACCCTGTATAATTGCAACGTAACTCCCTAATTTACATACTCAGTGATATACACTGATGAAAGCCAGTGTGCCAAAAGCTTTCTTCACTGCCCTGTCTACCTCTGAATCAAATTTCAGAGAAGCATGCACCTGAATTCCAAGGTCCCTCCGCTCCAGTACACTCCTTAGGACCCAACCATTCACCATGAAACCCCAACTTTGACTCGACTTTCTAAAATGCAAGAACTTACACTGATCTATATTAAAATCCATTTGCCATTTCTCAGCCACTCTCCATGTGATCAAGATACTGCTGTATTTTCTGAAATTTCTGATAACCTTCCTCATTCTCCATGATGCTGCCTATTTGAGTGTTGTCTTCAAACTTACAAATCATGCCTATTCATTCTCATCTAAACCATAGATATATGTAATATGTAGTGGACCCAGCACTAACCTGTGAGGCTTTCCATTAATCATAGGCCTCCAGTCTGACAAGCATCCTTCCACTATTACCCTCTGCTTCCCACCATCAAGACAATTTTGTATCTAATTTGGCAGCTCCTCCTCAACTTCAGCGATCTAACCTTCCAGAGCAGAGTATCATATAGAACCTTATTGAAGGCCTTACTCGAATCCATAAAGACTACATACACCATCCTGCCCTCCTCAACTTTGCTCGTCACTTAATCAAAGAATTCGAACAAATTTGTGAGCCATGATCTCCCATGCACAAAGCCGTGCTGAGTTTGATGATGGGCTTTTCCCCAAAACGTTGATTTTCCTGTTCCTCGGATGCTGCTTGACCTGCTGTGCCTTTCTAGCACCACTCTAATCTTGCTCCTAATCACACCCTGTCTTTGCAAATGCATGTATATCTTATCTCTCAGAACCTGTTCAAGTAAGTTACCTACAACAGATTTTACTGGTCTATAGTTTACTGGTCTATAGTTCCCAGGTTTTTCGTTGTAGCCCTTCTTGAGTAAGGACACAGCATTCGCTGTCCTCCAGTCCTTCGTGACTTCGCCCGTTGCAAAAATATCAGCCAGGGCTCCGGCAATTCCTTCTATGTCCTCCTGCAGTGTTCCTGAATATATCTGGTCAGGACCAGGAAATTTATAGAAATATTGCAATGTCTTTTTATTTCAGGTACAAAAACCAAAGAAAGGGAAAGTGACACAATGATGTTTAACATAACAAATTCGAAAATGTATTAATCATAGGAAATGGCTTCAGAAGAATTTCAGTCATTGTGGAAACCTGAGAATTCTCAGAAATTCAGGATCCAGAAACAAGGGCCATGAAACTGATCAGGAAATCAACAATAGAACATAAATGCTAACAAACAGGAACAAAAACACTGCATAAATCTACAATGTGTATTTGAAAGGAAACAGACAAAAACAATGTCAAATATGGAAATTGGTAATTGGGAGAGGTGAGGTTATTGTGAAGAACAGGGAAATGGCCAAGAAAATAATCAGTTGCTTTGCATCTGTCTTCAAGAAGGAAGATTCATAAAATCACCCAGTAATACCAAATGATCATGTAGGGCTTGTGCAACTAAAGACAAAAAGTCAATTTATATCAGTAACAAGGTAGTATTTGAAAGTGTAACTGGATTGAGCATTGCTCAGTCTGACAAACCTGACGTACTTCATATTAAAATGTCAGACATAAATCAACAATAGAAGCATTAATTGCACTGTCGATGACAGTGTTTTATTTTCCTGTGTATTCTGCAGAGGTCGGAAGCCATTCCGGATAAATGGAAGTTAAAAAACGTGGTCCAAGCACTATAGATTAATGGAAGGGATCCAAACATCTATAAAAGGAAGAAGACATAGTTTGGAGAACTGCCGACCAATTAACTTGACATCTGCAGGGAAACAGTTGGAAACTATTATGCAGCATGTGATATTGGATATTTAGAAATTAATAGGATCAATGGAGAGAATCCACATGTATTTCTGGCAGATATCTAACTCTATGTGCTACTAATTGTTAGACCCCATCTACCACCCCCTGAGAAAAGGAACAGAAAGTGACTTCGCCACAGGAAATGACATCAACAACCCAAAGAAACCCTTAAAAAGAAAGCAGGAATGTGTAGCATCGCTTCACCAGCGGTCCACAGAAGATATTACCTAGTAAGGTAAGGAAACGTCGGGAAATGGACCTGCCAGCTCAGCGAGCAAACTTGCATCCATTGTGTACAGTGTTGGTGACCCAATCTGAGAAAGAATACACTGACCACAATAAAAGTGCAATGGACGTTCTCCAGAGAAATCCCACAGATGGCGAGAATGTCTGATGAGGAAACTCGACCGAAATTCTCTAGAGTTTCCAAGAATGAGAGGTGGGTCACAGTGAAATTTACAAAATTCACAAAAAATATGACAAATTGGAAATTAACAGGACGTTTCCCTGGCTGCCCAATCCAAATTCAAGGCAAATAATGGCAAGATAAGGGATTAGCCAATTAAGAACGCAATTTTGAGGAAATTCATCACTCGGTGAGAACTGCCTAAAACAGGGTCATAGAAACCTGCTGGCAGGGTAAGATTAAGGAAAATCTTCAGACATTCTGCAAGTGTGTCAAGCAGAAATGAATAACAAGGGAACAGGTACGAGTCATTAATGACTTGCCAAGTTGCATCCAAATCAACTTAATATTAGGAGACAGAGGGTAGTGGTTGAAGGCTGTTATTCTGACTCGAGACCGATGCCCAATGGTGTATCACAGGGATCAGTGCTGTGATTCGGAGGTGCTGGTGTTGGACTCGGGCACGAGCTTTCAACGCGCACAACCACCTAATGAAGAAGCAGCGCTTCGTCGTTAGTGCCTCCGAATAAACCGGATGGAATGGTCAGATGGGCAGAGCAATGGCAGATATATTGTAACCTTGATAAATATGATGTGATACACTTTGGATGAAGGAACTGGACAGGGAGTACTCAATGAATGGCAGCACACGAGGAAGCTCAGAGGGTGTTTTTCCACACTTCCCTGAATGTGACTAAACACGTTAATGCACAATTTTGGGAAAGCATAAGGGACTGTAAACATAATCTTTATTCATCAAGGCATAGATTATAAGAGCTATGCGGAAGTTTGGTTTTGCCAAGATGGAATACTGTGTGTACTTCTGGGAACCACATTACAGGAAAGATCTGATTGTAGTGAAGGGGGCTCAGAGGAGATCCAGCAAGATGTTCCAAGGGATGGAGCATATCAGCTATGGAGAGAGGCTGAATAAGCTCGGGTTGTTTAGTTTGGAGCAGGGAAGGCTGAGGGGGCCGTGATTCAGATGGATAGGATTCCGAGGGACATGGACAGGGTAGATAGACAACAGCTGTTCTTTTTAGTCAAAGGGCCAAGAACAACGCAGCACATTTTAAAGTGAAGGGTTTGACATTTGGAAGGAATTGAGGTTTGTTTTTCACCCAGAGGGTGTTGGGGTCAGGAATGCCCTTCCTGAGAGAGGAGTTGTCATGGTAACTTCACAACCATTAGAAAATACACGGCTGTGCACTTGAAATGCCATAAGGTTCACGGCTATGGGTCTTGTGTGGGAAAGCGGGACTAATGTAGACCGTGCTGTATTGTTGATGTACAAAGTCTGTGTTTCTGTGTTTGTATGGCTGTGGAAGGTCAATCATTGAGTAGCTGAAGATAGGAATTGTTAGGTTTCTGAAGAGTATATTAACAAGGGTTTTAAGATTGCACTTGTAATATCTTCTGAAAATATGTCAATGGCAAAATTAAGGGAAAAAAAGGTGCAGCTTTCTTACAGTCTGATACCAGAGAATTGAGGACAGGGAAAAAGGCAGAACTACGGAGCAAATACTTTAGTCATGTCTTCACAGATGAAAACAAAACAAAAAAGAAAACTTCCCAACAATACTAGTGAACATTAGTCTGTTGAGAAAAAGGGAATAGAATGAAATTATCAACCAAACAGTTTTAGAGGAATTATTGGAACTGAAAGTAATGAGCACAGACAATTTCAACAGAGATTGATCAAATGGGAATCATATTTGAGAAAGTGACGTTTAGCATAATTATGGAGAAGCAATTAATGCAAAATGAATGCATTTTCAGAAAGATTTTTGACAAAGCCCCAAGACTATTATGCAAATTCAAATCCTCTGGGACTGGGACTAATATGGTTTTAGAACGGGACAGCTGGCTGGAAGCAGTGAGTAGGGATAAAACAATATGTTTTTTGAAAGGAAGGTTTGGAGGATATAGCAAGGATCGGGGTTTGGGCCCCAGCTATTCCCAATACACATCATATATTTGATTGAGTGGATCAAATTCAATATCTCCAAGTTTGTTGATGGCACTGAACCATATCGGATTGTGAGTGGGTGAGCAGGATGTCAAAAGCTCCAAGGTGATTGAGACAAGTGGAGTGTCTGGGAAAATACATGGCAGATGGAGAGCAATGGGGAGGGGAGGTGTGGGATATGTGATGTTCTGACCTTTGATGGGGAAAACAGAACGGGAGCCTATCATTTGAAAACGGACTTTTTTGAAAAATGTTGATCTATAAATGAACTTAAGCTGCATTTTTGTTTCCTTCTGTGCAGCCCTCCGAGTTCAGTGTAGTGCAGTGAGATCTGAATCCAAAAGTCAATACTGGGAATGGCATTGGGACGCTGACCATTGTGCACAGATCCAACAAGTGGGGAGCTGTAACATTGAAAAGGATCTGGATCTCCCTGTGCACCGGTCACTAAAAGCAATTTTGCAGGAGCAGAAAACAGAAAAGTAGACAGATCGTGTATTCACCTTCATTTCAGGGGGATTTGAATCCAGGAGTAAGGGTGTTTTACTGCAGCTGTACAGGGCCTTGGTGAGACCTCATCTCGAACATTGTGCAGTATTTTGTGCAGTTTTGGTCTCCTTACCTAATAAAGGAGAAACCTGACATTGAGGGATAGCAGTAAAGGATAACCAGACTAATCTCTTGGATGACAGGCTTGTTGTGGGAGCAGAGTTTGGGGCGGCTGTGCCTGTATTCCATGGGCTTTAGGAAAATGAGTGGAGATCTCAGTGAAATATATAAAACTCTGCTAGGGCAGGATAGATTGGAAGCAGGGGTGACAATTCCCCTGGCTGGGACATCAAAACAAGGGGCCACAGTATTAGGTACAGACAGGCCACTCTGCATTGAGATGAGAATAAATGTCTGCACTCAGAGACTGGTGAACCTAGGGTATTTTCTCCCAGATCAGGCTGTGGAAACCAAGGCACTGAATATAAGTAAGGATTTCTGGAAACTAAAGGGATAGGGAGAGGCAGGGTATGGTATAAAGATAGAGGATCAGATATCATTACTGAATGTTCTCCAATAACGTGATAGCTGTGTTCCTGTGCAACACTGTGTTGCAGAAAATCATGCAATATTAATGATGTGCTCTATCGGGAAAAGAGGATAATGGGCGAACCGCAAAATATCAGTAAAAAACAAAAATAAAGTTAGTCTAACACACACTAGCACAGTCTAATTAAATATTTAAATCATATATTGTAATGAAATAGTGCCCATAATGACAATGCAGTCACTGGTTACATCCCTGTACCTTTCACCAAGCTCTTCACCAGAAAGCGCGCAGGGCTGACTAACCAAGTGATGCCAACATGGAATTCCAGTTCTCCTGAAGATTCTGCCCTGGTTTGAAATAAAGTTCCTTCTAATTGGAGAGAACAGTTCCCCGTTTCAGGTCCAGATTCAATGCTTGCAGAGCGGATTGCATTCCTATTTTAGCTGAACACTCAGAGGGTGTATTTTGCAGACAGAGGATCCTGAAGCTGGGTTTTGTTGTTCAGCGTCACAGTGAACGGGAGTTCACTTCATAGAAAAAACGTGTGCAATTCACGAATCGCATTGCAGTCAAATCACGTTTAATAAACACGCGTTATCAGAGAACTGCCTGTATATTGAATCGAGGAGCAAGATTGATGGACTGTAGGGACTACAACAGTTCTTATTTTATATTTCACAATGTTTAAACGTATTAATGGATATGAACACTGTGTCGGGAATACTGCATTGAGGAGATTTTCTCCATGAACTAGAATGGGGAAGTCTCAATGTGTTGAATGGCCTACTCCTTTCCCGATGTTTCTGTGCAGTCTGTGGGAAAGCACTGCAAATATTGTCACAAGCTGTCAGATGTTAGGAAGGAGGTTTCTGCAGGATCAACAGGACTGTGATTCCCGTTCTCTTTTCTGATATTAAGGCTGGTGCCAGGTATTCTGTCTGTTTTTTTCCTTGAAGACCTTGGAGCAATGTGATACAATTGAGTGTCTTGCTTGGCCGGTTCAGGGACCATTGAAGAGTTTATCACATGTCTGTGTGTCTGGAGTCACTTTTAGGCCATACAAGGAAAGCACAGGAGATTCACTTGCTGAAAGTACGTTGGGGAAGGAGATTGAAGTTTAAAATCAACATTGGATGCAAGGTCACTGTTACCATCATCAGATTCTAGATCTTGATATTTTATTAATTGTTTTTAATTTCCACCAGCTGCCAGAGCATTATCCTGTATTGGATTAGTAATCCAGTGACAATTCCACAACAGCACCATCTCCACATAGGAACCTACCGGAAACCACACTGAGCTGGTTATTTCTGGACTGCTTGACAGCTCTGTCAAAAAGAACTCCCACCAATTTGATTATCGTGAAGGGACTGAGGGGGTGCTATATGGTCAGAATGTAATTATTCACCTATTAGGGGACTGGACAGAGTTGAGTAATTTTCCACATTGCCAGGGAGTTGTCAGAGTTGGAGCTGGAATGAAACAGCTTCCCCAGGGACACGGCTTGTTGTGCAGCATAAGACTTCAGTCCTATTGCAGGAATGGTGTCAGGGTCCATTGTCTTTGTCGTAACTACTGTGTTCAGGGTTTCTTCATGTCACATTCAGCGAATTGGTTGAACACTGCCATCTGTGATTCTGTGGATATCATGGCGAGGGTGAGGTGGATCATCCATTCAACACCTCTGGCTGAGGATGGTGCAGATGCTACATCCTTGTCTTTTACACTGATGTACAGGGCTGTTCCGTTATTTAGGATGGGGATATTTCTGGTGGCCTCTCCTCCAGTAAGATTTTTAATAGTACACCGACATTTATGTCTGGATGTGGCAGGACGGCAGAGCTTAGATCTGATCTGTTGGTCTTTGGATCATTTCGTCCTCTCTATCAGATGTTAGTTCTGCTGTTTGGAATGAAACCACTCAAGCGCCGTAGCTGTAACTGTTTGTCATCAGCTTTAGGTACACATGGTTCTGACCTTGGCATGTTCACCCGCACTCGTCACTGAGCCATCACTCGGCTTGTTGGTAATGGGAGACTGATGGAATATCCTGTAGAAAATGTTGCAGATTATGCTTGAATACAATTCTGCTTCTGTTGCTGCTGTTGTCTACAGCATCAGGTGAAAGCCAAGTTTGAGCTGCAATATCTGCAATTCAATTCTATTGACTGTCCCCCAGTCGCCGATCAGCCGTGTACTCAGTGACCTCACCTGGTTTCTAATGCCGTGATACTTCCATTTTCATATTCTCATTCTGCTGAGGGTTCTCCTTGGTGTCATGCTTCCAATTTGTTACGTTATTCAAACCCTTTAACATATTCATCTGAATCTTCTCCTTGCTCGTCGTGCCATCTGCGTTTGAATTAAATGTGTTTCCCTCTGGTTTTCTCCCTGACCATGATTAAGAGCTCTGTGATGTCAGTGATGCCAGCCTTATGCAGTTTCTGAGCCAAAAAATGTGTGCACTTCAGTTCCACACTCCGTGTTGGACAGCGCGTTTGAGCAGCTTTGAAACACGTCATTGGAACTTGTTCAAAAACAGAAATTGCTGAAGAAACAAAGCAGTTCTGGCGGCATCTTCTGTTGTGAATGTAGAGTTAATCCTTCGAGTCCAGTGGCCCTCTACAAAGCCCGCAGTTTCTTCAGCAATGTTTGTATTTATTTTGTATTTATTTCCAGTATCTATAGTTATTTGTTTCATTGAAAATTTGTGCTGTGCCTATTAGTTTCTGAAGAGCCTCAGCAGGTCTGGCAGAATCTGCAGAGACAGAGAAACAGAGTTAGCGTAACAAGTCCAATGTGTCTTGTTCTGAACTGAAACGGGTTGGACACTGGGTTTTTTAATCCCTTGCCGGAGATGGGGGATGGGTGATTTGGAAAAGAGGCTGTGGCAAAAGATAAACGGGCTATTAGCACTTGTGCTGAAAATGTGTTGCTGGAAAAGCGCAGCAGGTCAGGCAGCATCCAGGGAACTGGAGAATCGATGTTTTGGGCATAAGCCCTTCTTCAGGACTTATTAGCACTTGTGAACGAGAAGATGATGCAAAATGGGTTTAAATTAAGGTGTGAATGGGGGAAAGGGGTTCTCTCTAACTGAGTCAAAAGATAAAGAAGACACAACCACACAGGGCCATCGGGAAAATAGGAGAGAGAATGTTGACAATGTGGTATTATATAGATCTAGATCTATACGTTTTCACAGTATACATCACCACTGCCTTCACATTATGGAATTCAGGTGCTTGACCTCTTATTGGCACTAGTAAGAGTTTCATGCTGCCTTAGTTTTGTAACATAGAGCAAAACTAACAGCATGAAGTTTGGGCTGTTTTCTAGACCTGTCATTTTTAATATTCTTTCAAATTTGCAGTGCTTGTCGTTAAACGTTTGATCTTGAAGTTAGTATCAGATGGAGTGTACGAGGTTGAGGGGTGGCATTCTAGAAGTTTATAATATCATAGGAGGCATGGATAGAGTGAATAACGAAGGTCTTTTCTGCAGGATCGGGGAGTTCAAACACAGATGCATAGCTTTAAGGTGAAAGGGGGAAACTTGAAACGGACGAAGTGGCAACATTTTTTGCACAGAGTGTGATGTATGTATGGAATGAGCTGCCAGAGGAACAGTGGGAGATACAAGTACAGGTACAATATTTCAAAGACATTTGGACCAACATATGAATGGGAAACGTTTAGAGGCATATGGGCCAAGTGCAAGCAGATGGGCTTAGTTTAATTTAAAAAACCTGGTCAGCATGGACAAGTTGAACCAAAGGGTCTGTTTGTGCACGATATGACTGTATGAAAGTAGAAATTGAGGAAGATGTACGAAAAGATATGATGTAATAAATTGGTAAGAAATATAAAAATAAGAATCATGAGCTTTTCTTTCAACATAAAAAAAGCTTGAAGATGAGTGTGTGAGCTGAGGCAGAAGTGAAGTGAGGAAAGTACATTGGGGCCATTAGGAGGGTGTGACTGGAGAACTGGCCACAGGGAACAGGCAGATAATTTACACTAGTATTTTAAATCACTCCTCATGGGGAAAGTACTGTAAGCATGTCAATGGTATAAACAAAACGGTAACAGGAGGGAAGTTATTGAACTGTCTCGAACAAAAGGAACAAGGTTTTTACCTAACAGATAAGATTAAGGGTAGGCAGGTCAGCAGTAATTCATAGTTAATTTTAAAGGAAGTGGTCACAGAGTGACTAGCGGCATTGTGTGAAATATTCCATAACTCTCTGGATTACAGGAGTGTTCCAGTGAAACTGGAGAACCTCCAATGTGGCGCCTGTCTTCAAGAAAGGAATGAGACAGAACGCAGGAACAATTTAGCCTAACCATTATTGCTGGGAATCTGCTACAGCCTCTTATTAAGGAAGGAATTGCAGGGTACTTAGAAAAGCTTAATGCAGAGTTGGCATGGTTTTGTGAAGGGGAATCTATTTTTGCTCTGTAAAATCATACAAATTCTTTTTTGGAGATCCTTGAGAATGTTAAGAATAGAGTCATGCTGGAAAAGCACAGCATGTCAGGCAGCATCCAAGGAGAAGGAAAATCAATGTTTCGGGCAGGAGCCGTTCATCAGGAATTCCTGAGAAAGTGACAAGCAGATTTGATAAAGGGAACTGGTCAACATGAGGCTTTCCAGAAAGTTTTCACAAGGTATCACAAAATAAACGTGATAGAGGCTTGTAGTATGATGAATAATATATTTACATGGGATAATGGTTGCTTAACATAGAGAAATCGGAGAGTCAGGAGTAATGGATCTTTATGATAAAGGTGTATCGACTGGATTACCACAAATATCAGGCCGATGGCATCAGTTATTTACAACCTAAACTGATAGCCTGATGTCAGGAGCTGAGTACAATATACATCGGAGTTTGTGGATGACTTTGAGAACCAAAATGCAGGCTGCTATTTAATGAAGAGGACTCCCAAAAAAGGAGTAGTAGAAAGGGATTGGATTGTTCCTGAGTCAGCATGCTGATGCAGCAAGTAACTAGGTTGGTTCATGAGGCGGCTTCCTGGGATGGAAGGGTAAAATTATTCAAGACATTTTAAATGGTGAGGAGATTATTCATTGTGGTTGAAATGAATGAGGGTGATATCACTGAAATGTACAAGATACAGAGGGGGCTTGACAAGGTAAATGCTGAGAAGGTGTTTTCCCTGAGTCTCGAACTCGAGGTGGTAGATATCGAATAAGGAACATCGATTTCAATCTGAGGTGAAAAATGATGCATTCTCTCAGAAGGTAGTGAATGTCTGGAATTCCCTAACCCAGAGAGTTGTGGAGGGATGCAGGAAATTGGGTAGGAAAGTGGAGTTGAGCCTGGAACTATATCAGCCATGTTCTTATTGAATAAAAGTTCAGTCTTGAGGGGCCGAATAGCCGTCTCATGTTCCTACTTCTTAGTTTTTTTATGTCTTGCTTTTGGAAAGTAATTGGTTATTTTCCTGGAAGTCGTGTTGTACAATGTTGCATTCGGGAGAGGAGAAACTTTTCCTGAGTTAACCCTGGATGGGATATGGGAGCTGCATTCAAAGGAATTCCAGAGCAGAAGTTAGAGAGTGGGGAAGCATGGAAAAAGGGATAGCGGCTGGGGGTCACTTCCTGACCGCGCCTGGAATTTCCGTGCATTTCCGAAACTACACCTAACCATCGCCGTGGCTTCGATCTGCCTGTGTGTAGCAGGTCCAAAGGGCTGAATGGAACATCAGAATATAGGGCTGAGGGACACGAGTGGGCTAAATGGCCCTTTGACACTACCCCACCAATAAATAAATAAATAATAAATAGTGTCATCTCATTGTGGCCCCAGCTGCACCTTTCTCTCCATGCACCATTATCCCTGATTCACCTGTCTATGGAAAATCAGACAAAGCCAGCCTCTATATAATATAAAGATTCAGTCATCCCAAACTTCTGGGGAAGGGAATTCCCACTTGAGTGAAATCCGACTTTGTGAATTTTTCCTCACTCCGATTCTGACTAAGGTTGGAGGGTGTCACTGCTTCCTTTTCTAGTCCCACTCCTTCACTACTCAGAACAAATTTTAAATGTAACCGGGTTTGTGGTATGACCGATGATAAAGGTCTCAGATGGGTTCAGGTTCAGTGATAGGAACAAGTCAGGCAGATTTCTTTCGTCAGCCGCAGGTAACTAATAGGGCTAACGGAGCAGCATGGTAGATTTTTGGTTAGCACTGCTACCTCATGTCAGCAAGGAGCTGAGCTCAATTCCAACCTTGTCCGACATTCTATGTGGAGTTTGAACATTCTTCCCGTGTCTGTGTGGGTTTCTTCTCAGTACTCCAGTTTCCTCCCACAGTTCAAAGATGTGCAGCTTAGTTTGATTGGCCATGCTAAATTACCCAGAGTGACCATGGATGTGAAGGTTAAGTGGGTTATTCATGAGAAATGCAAGGTTACATGGATAGGGTAGGGGGACAGGTCTGGTAGGATACTGTTCGGTAGGTTGGTATGGACTCGATTGGTCGAATGTCCTGCTTCCACACTGTAGGGATTCAATGACAACATCATCAAGTTTGGGCTCGACAAACTCCCAGTCAGTATATACCTGGTTCACTCGCCTCAAGGCTTTGTATATTTCAATACGATCAGCTCTCACTCCAAGGATAACCTGTTAAAGTTCCCATAATATCAACCCTTCATGCATGGAATAAATTAAATGAAACACCTCTGAATTGCTTCCAGTGTTACTATATCCTTTCTCAGATAAGAATGCAAAAGTAAAACTAATCTCACACACCGATGAGTCTGTTTAGTTTTGTTTTCTCAGGGTGTAGTGAGTCTTTGGAACACTTCCCTGCAGACCATTAGAGGCAGAGACATTGAATATTTTTGAGGCAAGGTTCACGAATCACAGATGAGTCAAGGATTATCGAGGAGTGGGCAGCAATGTGCAGTGTTGGGGAAACTGTAGACAGTGGTATTGAATGACACGGCTCAAGATTATCCAGGAATTAAACGAAATGATAACATCGATAAAGTTTTAAAGGGGAAACAAGATGGCAGCGATCTGAAAGGTCAGCTTTGCTGATCTCTGCATCACAGTAATGCTCTATCCCACCCCACCACAGTCATTTACTTACAATTGAACACTAAAAGAGATATAGAATCCTTACTAATGCCATTTTGTCAAGTGGAAATGACAAAACATGGGAAAAGATCGAGTAAGTCCCAACACGCAGCGCACCCGTCAGAAGCTTTCAGCATGCCTGGGGCCGCACCTGTAACACCCTCTGCTCGTTCAATGGACCGAGTTACTCACCAGGTCTTGGGCACCGAGTTCACCAAGTTATGGAAATAATTGAAACCATGATTGAAGAAAAAATCAGCAGGAGGATAGAACCACTCTCAGCCGTGCTCCAAAAACATGAACAGCAACTTGAAAGCCTTGGAAACAGAACGGATGAGGTCGAGAGCCAAACTGCAGGGCCAGTGACTGTGACCGATTCCTGTAAGGAGCGGATCCTCACCCTTGAAAAATAGGTCCGTACCTTAACTGAACCAGGTGACGACCTCGAGAACAGGGGCAGGATGAAGAATGTTTATATCATTGGTCTGCTGGACCAGACATAAGGTGATCAGTCAGTGCGTTTTTTTGCGAGAACTGGCTGCAGAGATTCCTTCACTTTGAAGCTGAAGAGTGAAGAATGAGACAGTTCATCGGGTTACGGTGCGCAGGTCAGGCTCAGACCAACGCCCTCACCCTGTCCTTGTGCGATTACATTGTTGCAGGGACAAACAAAGAGTTAGGGAAGCTTCCAGAACACAGGGAAGAGACTCGAAGAGAGCTCCAGGATTATGTTCTTCCAGGTCTTTTCAGCGGCAGTGATTCAGAAAAGAAAATAGTTTGATGATATCAAGCGAAGATTAAGAGAACTTGGGATTCAGTATTCCTCAATGAACTCAGCGGTGCTCCGTGTGCACTAATGGAACTTTCAATAGATCCACTGACTCTCCAGAGGATGTGAAAACACTATGGACACTTTAAAGTAGGCTGGATGCTTTAATGGAAAGCGATAACCTTGTCTCCCTTTTTTAAAAGAAAGTTTGTTGAACGTTTCTGGTATTAAGCAGTGTTAAATTATCGTCGGGGATGGGTAGAGTACACACTATTAACTTCTTCATTAGTATTACTATTTTTTTCTCTTGCTTAGTTTGTGTGTCGGGTTCGGCTCAAACTGGAGGGAGTTATGAAGGTGATCGTGATGACTGAATGCCTACCTAAGGACAGTTCAGTCCCGATGTTTGTGATTAATTGCCCTGGATGCAGTATTGATAATGGGGCAGAAGATCGAGATTTGTGACGTGCAAATGCCCACAGTCGACGGGGGTAAATGCCCCTCCTGAGTGCCATTGGCACTTTGTATCTTTTTTTTGTTTTTATATGTATTTAGTTTTGGAACGTGTTGAGAGCTTGTTAGTTGTAGTACCTTTAATTTGTATGTTTTTTAAGCTCTATGATTCTTTTTTCATTGGTGCTCAGCGATTTGTAATTCGAGTTCTTCCTCTCTGGATTTCAAATATTGATTCAGTGTGTAATGGCTAATGTCGTGCTTAAATGGTGTATCTGGAACATTAAGGGGAGCCATTCGCCAGTTAAGAAAAAGGAGAGGGTGGATATTGTCGTATTGTAGAGATGCACTTTGATGACAAGGAACATTTGACATTACAGCAAGGTGGGTTTGATCGGGTTTATTTCTCGTCTTTTAACACTAGGAATAGGAGAGAAACCATACTGGTGAGGAAGAATCTTTCATTTAAATTAGTAGATTGTATTAGACACCCATGGGAGGATCATAACCCTTAAAGATATATGGGGAAGAAAGCAGTAGTTTGAATGTTCATTGCCCCCAGCTCACTGCCTTAAATTCCTTATAGATGCATTTTCCAAATTAAGTAATCTTTATTCGTAGCACTTTATTGTAGGAGGAGATTTCAATTGTCTTTTGCTCTCACGGTGGACAGCATGCCCAAAGGCTCCCAGCACCATCTTTCCAATCTAAGCAATTCGTGGATTTTTGTGTGGAACTGGGGCTGATGGATGTATGGAGGCAGATCTACCTCATAAATAGGGATTTTACTTTCTTCTTTAACCCGCAGAAATACAACGCCAGTGTTGATCTCTTCCTCACCTTGCAGCAATCTTCGATTCAGTGGTTTCTGTACAATTAGGAATATTGCCAATTCTGACCATGCGCAGCATACTTACTGGTTAAGATTAAGGGCAATATAGCAGGTTCGAGACACTGGCGAATCCCTTTATTCTTAAGGATAGTAAGTACATTGAGTATTTCTGTAATGAATTCAGATCTTTCTTAGCCATTAATTCAGATTCAACCAGTAACACATCCATTCTATGGAAAATTGCTGAGGCTTATGCCAAAGGAATAATTCCTTAGGATGCGGCAGAAGCTGGAGCAGGAACACTTGCTTCAGACATGGTTGAAGGCAGCCGAGAGGGCATACTGTGGTAGACCCTCGGTGGCTAGGCTGCAGAGGATCACAACGCTTCGGTCTGCAGTGAATTCCATGCTCACACAGACAGCCAAGGAGGATCGTACTTTTGTACTTTTGCAAAACAAAGGCTGTTTGAGCATGGTGATAAACCGGGCAAGTATTTAGCATATCTTGAAATGGAAAATAGAGCCCCAAAGCCATTACCTCAATTAGGGAAGGTACTGGGACCCTTTCAGGCGATACCATAAAGATTAAAGCAGCATTTCGGAGATTTTACTCTGAATTATATCAGACTGAGCATTATGAGGATAGATGGATTAAGATGGAATCTTTCTTCAAGAACTTGGACCTTCCAGAGGTAACCCCCAAATAAGCGTCTTGCCTTAATGCACCATTGCCAGTGCTGGAGGGTGTAAAACAGCTTCCAGGCGGAAAGGCGCCCGGTCCTGACGGATATCCACGTGAGTTTTATGAGGAATTTATAAACCTGTTGTCAGAGCCGATGCTTACTATGTTCGTCACTCACACAGTCACGACTGCGTCCCACCATCCTTAGGAAAGGCTCTTATCTCTCTTATTTTTAAGAAAAGGAAGACACCTAAAGATTGTGCTTCCTATAGGTCCATCTCACTTCTAAATGTTGATTTCAAAATTCTGTCTGAGTCCCTTACATTAAGGATGGAAACTATTTATCCTTCCATTGTCGAAGTATAACAAACCGGCTTCTAAAAGGCTCCAGATATTCCAACAATGTTAGGAGATTACTCAATATGATCCAAGTGTGCCAACAGCAAATTATTCAGGTATTAATGATCTCTTTAGATGCAGAGAAGGCATTTGCTTGGGTTGAGTAGCTGTATCTCTTCTATACGTTAGAATGGTTTGGTCTCGGCAACGTTTTTGTCAAGTGGGTGAGGGTCCTTGAAAGTGACCCTCTGTGTACGATCCTGTAAAACTAATATTTCTAGAGGCAATAGACAAGGTTGTTGACGCCAGTTTTGTTTACGATGGTGATTGAGCCACAGGGGAAGGCCATCTGCAGGGACCCCCACATATCTGCCCCAGAGGTGGGATAGACGTCACGTAAGATTAAAGTGTCTGCAGATGATGGTCTTAAATTTTTGTTAAATCCCACAGTTTTGGTACCTCACCTCATGCAATGCATCAGTTCGTTTGGTGCCTTTTCCGGCTATACCATTGATTTTACAAAGTCGGAGGCCATGCCTCTGGGCGAACTCAGGGAATTACCTGATGCCGTGGGAGAATCCTGATTTCCTTTTCAATGGTCCCAGGGGGAAATGGGGATGTTCCCTATTTAGGTATATTCATTAATCCTATCTTTGAATTTATATTTAACGTGGGATTTGTCCATTTGTTTTACAAAATTAAACAAGACCTTCGAAGACGGGAGGCACTTCCAATATCCTGGCTGGGTCAGATAGCTCTTATTAACATGAATTCCCTCCCTTGTTTGCTATACCCCGTGTGAACGCTTTCTTTGATGTTTCCCAGACAGACATTTAGGAGACTAAATGGATGATGTTGCTCTGATTTGTCACCATAAGCGGCCCCTTACCAAGTTAACCAAATTACAACGACCCCACAGTTTGTGGGGAGTAGATCTCCCGGATATTAAAAGCTATCAATTAAGATCTTCTTTACCCGATGTTAGTGAGGCTTCGGCGTTAATATGGTTAGATATTGAAGCTTCTCAGGCAAAGTGCTCCCTTATTAGGCTGCAACTCATAGACAAAATGAGGACAGTTATGAAGTATTACCATTTCCTAATAAATATCAATAATTTTAAAGTAGGGAGGGCAATGTGTCCGATCTAGAGCAATATAGCCCAACCTCATTTCTTACCCCAAAACGTGGTGTACCATGTTTCCGACCGGGGATACTGGATTCCATGTTTAAACTATGGACAACTCGCGGGTGTATATTGCTTTGATGGTTTATCTGAGGGAGAAACAAGGCTGTTCTTTGATCAAATAAGTCGTAACTATAGACTACCGAGTAGAGATCTCTTCTGTTTTCTTTTTATCAGATCAGAGATGTTATTCAGAAAAGAACCACGCTTTTAACAGACCCGTACAGATCCGATACAGAGAAGAGGGTGCTTATTGCTAAGAACACACTCTCTGTCAGTACCCTTTATCATTTGTTGGAGAGTGGCCCCTTAGACGAGACGTTGTGCCTTTCTGATGTCTGCAAATATTTTTTGGGGTTCAGGTCTCTTCGGACACGGGGGGGGGGGGGGGGGGGGGGCGGATATTTGTGAAAATGCAAGAGGTATTTCGATCTGTAAGAAGACTCTTACCCTGAAGTTGAAGACTCTTTATAGAGTCTATCTGGCCCCAGATACTCTCTCAAAATTTAAGGTGGGAGTATGTCTTAAATACAAAATGACTATGGACACTTTTACTCATTGCTTGTTGACCTTCCACCGGCGGTATAGGAGCGGTGTGTTCACTGGGATGGAGAAGATCTTGCAGACAGAATTGGAGATGGGTCAGGTTTCCCTTTTCGTGGGCCTGCCCAGTCTACTTTACTCAGATGTGCATAGAAAGAAATACTGCAATACCCTCACTCTCTGAGTTCAGAATACAAAAGATTCTGTTGTGTTGGGTGTCTGAAAACCCCCTGGGTCTGTTGGGTTGTCGTAACCTCGTCATGGAGCATAGCCCTTTGGACTTTTTAAAGATATGTTGCACCATAAAATAGAGGATTTTTATAAGACATGGCGGCCTTTTTTGAATTAACCAAGATACAGGCTGATCTGACACTCTAATAAGGTCTTTTATGTAGCTATGACGAACTTGACTAATGAATCTAATGTTCAGAGAGGAAGAATTACAAACAAATGACCATGTATTAGTTAATCTCTTGAAGTTTGAGAGCTATAGTTTTGTTACACTGAGTTCTACTATTCGTTTTTTTATTTTTTTATTTCTCTTCTGTCCGTTGATTTACCTTTTCTTATGTACATGCCACATGGGTGTAATTGTGTTCAATTTGCATTGTTTTTTGAGTTGGGTACTTATTGGTTCATTGAAGCATTTAAAAGATTTTCTCTGAATAAAAATATTTTTGAAAAAATTAAAATGTTAACATGGATAGAATAGAGTCCCAAAGGACCACTTTCTCATTAGTGAGACCACAAATTATGGTTTATTTTAAGGGTTATCACACCTCGGGTGACAGGGTGATGTTGAGAGGGTGAGCCCTTCGTGGCAACCTCCGTCTGTGTGGGGAATTGAACATGCGCCCTTGGCTTTACTCTTCATCAAAAGCCAGCTATCCAGCCAACAGATTATGAGACTGTGTAACTGTTATAGACAGAAATAGCCAAAGTCAAAGTGAAATATAAACTTTGATAAGAAGGAAAAAGAAAGGTTCAATTCAGATAACCATCAAGATAATTGCTGAGGAAAACAAAATCTCCGCTGGAAATTGTACTTTATAACGAGAGAGTTGACTGGATGCTGACTTTGGTTGAATAAGTTGACCCAAGCAAAATAACCAGAATTACTAATTTTATAACTATACATTTTTGATTGGTCTGTGTGAAGCATGCTAACCATTGTATGAAAGTAAAAAGCTGATGGAACATATTTTTTGGAGGGTTGGTCCCCGTGGGAAATGCCTGCCAAACACATGCTTGAAGAAACCCAGGGTAGAAACTGCGTGAGTGTCGTCTGGTTTGTGACAGGAAACCAGTGGGCTGAATGATTGAAGGTTCCTGCAACGTGAAGCTCAGGAGGCAGTCAGATCACCACCGATCTTATTAAATGGTACAGCACATTTGAAGGGCTGAATGGACTCATTATGGATTTTAATTGCATATGATTTAAAAAAAAACACTCTGTTCCTTCACCTAATGTTTTACACACTGGGGCACTGTCATTTTCCTGAAACTGGGAATTATTTGGAATATTATCTGGAACATTCCATAATCAACATTCTCCGGAGCATTCTACAATCTGTGGAGATATTACAAAGGAAAGAGACACAGAGAGAG
This sequence comes from Chiloscyllium plagiosum, assembly GCF_037043375.1. Taxonomy (NCBI): domain Eukaryota; kingdom Metazoa; phylum Chordata; class Chondrichthyes; order Orectolobiformes; family Hemiscylliidae; genus Chiloscyllium; species Chiloscyllium plagiosum. Next base: position 73,149,855 of record NW_028270183.1, read on the forward strand.
TGGGGGGGGGGGGGGGGAGGGGGGGGAGGGGGGGGGGGCGTGCTGCATGCAGGAGGCAAGAGTGAGAGTGGTGGAGCATGAGCATTGTTCGGGTATCGGTGCTGGAACAGACATACATTGAGTGTGAGGGACCAGACAGCATACGATGACCCTTATCCTCACAGAGTTGGGAATGTTATCGATGTTTGTCCTGTATTGTTGGACATTCCTACAGATCGCAGATACTGCACTGAGCTGGGTGGTGAGCTCAGATCATGCTCGGTGGGTCTGGTGGTGTGACCCACTCTGGGAAGAGATGTTTTAACCCATCCGCCAAGATATCTGTGACCCTGTTGACAAACCGTGGTGTAATTGACCCTTATCTGCTATGCTCTGGGTAAGACGTACATGGCAGCTCCAAACTGAGGAAAGATCAATCGAGTGCCCATTGTCCTTTTAAAGATGGCACCAGTGCCAGGGATAATGGAATATCCAGTGGCATCTGGGCGCTGGTGGGTACCTCCAGCCAAAGTGGGTGGGAGAATCGGTTTAACATTGAATGGGAGTGACACCATGGGTAAGGGTGGGTAGTTAATGAGGTGAGTTCGATAAGATAGCACCAGGAAACTAGCTCGGCCTCGTGCAGAGAATCCCCCTGTCACACTCAATGAAAATCACTCAAAGATAAATTATTGTTAGAATCAGACGGATAAGTTGAAGACTCTACTGACCCCATTCACAGTTACAGAGCTGCAGAACAAATCCTCATCCACAACTCTCCATCATCTGAACTCACACCTATATTCTGTTCACCATCATTCCTGGTAATACTGGCTTATTTTGCCTGATGCTATCGAAATGTCTATATCTCAGCATTCTGAAACCTGTGAGCACATCCTTCCATGATATTGTTGCTCAATCTCACCCGCTCTGTCTATACCCCAAACCACTTTCATTTGCTGTCATGCACGGAGACAGGCCCTCCAGCCAAAACTGGTCCATACCAACCAAAATGTCCGTCCACATTAACCCCAATTCCCTGCACTTGGCCCATATCCTTCTCTGCTTTTCCAATTCATATATTGTTTGAACAAAGTGCAACGAGGTTTTGTGACATCAAGGAAGGCCTCAGGAAAGATCTCGCTGAATCTACCATTCATCTCACCCTAGCAATCAGATTACACAGAAACAATTTGACTGGAGGTTATAAACGAGAAGTACAAGTAAACACTGGTGGGAGATGTGTATGGAAGTCAAGACTGCAGGGAAAATTTGTACGTTCTAAACAGGAAATTAGATATACAAGCGTTTGCAGGCAAACCCCGAGGGGTCTGGTACCATTTGAAAGTCGAAAGTTTGGCCCTCGAATAGCACAGCAGGTTAGAGTGCATCCAAGGAGCAGGAAAGTCTATGTTTCGGTCATAAGCCCTTCATCAGGAATTCACTTCAGAATTCAATTTTTTCCTAATCCTCTGAAGGAAGAGAGTGAGTCATCGTTTTTAATTTGTGAATTCTTCATCAGAACAGCTTTTGTTTTTGATCTCCAGTATATGCAGCTCTTTGTTTTATTTTAGATCAACAATTATCTTGCATGCTGCCGTATTAATGGACAACTTGATCTGGGAAAAGGGGAAGGGGTGAGGGCGAAGAGCAGGCAATGTGTCAGTCACAGCTTAAGACACTGTGGAGGTAAGGGAAGACTTGTTGGAAGCACCGCACTGGAATTCGGTATCATTTGAACAGATGTGACAGATCCAGAGAAAGTGGGAGGATCCAGATTCTCGCGCAGCTGGTCATTGAGTGTCACAGTGCCGAGCGATACTGCCTTACAGCACCAATAACCTGGGTTCGATTCAACCCTTTGGTGACATTCTGTGCAGTGTTTGCACGCTCTCCTTGTGTGTGCGTGAGTTTCCTCTGGGTGTTTGGTTTTCCTCTCACAGCCAAAAATATCCAGGTTAGGTTCAATGACCTCACTAAATTGTTCCGCAGTATCCAGGGATGTGCAGGTTCGCTGGATTGTCTATGGCAAATGTAGAGTTACCGGGGTAACGTTTGGGTTTTTTTGGTCGGGATGTTATCTGGAGGGTCAGTGTGGAATCGGTGGGCCAGATGGCCTGGTTCCACACTACAGGGCTCCTATCATTTCTATGTAGCTGTCTGTGTTTGAAAACACTTCGCAGGATCCTACCTGTAAGTGCTATCACAATGTGCCTCAACAAAATGTTACACCTTCCGTTTGTCTAACATGAACTCCATCAGCCACTCCTCGGCCCTTTAGCCTATCTGATCAGCGTCCCGTTTTACTCTGAGTAAGCCATCTTCACTGTCCACTACCTCACCAATTTTGGTATTATCTGCAAACTCACTAACCATTCCTATTGTATTCACATCCAAATCATTTATATAAAATGACAAAATCCATTCGATCCTTGTGGTGCACTGCTGGTCACAGGCCTCCAGTCCAAAAAAAATAACAGTTCATAAACATTTACTTCGTCTATTACCTTCGAGCCAATTACCTCCACCTCTCCCTGTATTCCATGTGATCTCATCATGCTAACCAGTTTACCATGCGGAACCTTTTTGAATGCTTTACTAAAGTCTGTATTCTATTCCATAGTTCTATTTCTGTGCCTTCGTCAAGCTTATTCGTCACTTCTTCAAAATGCTAAGCAAATTAGTGGGACGCGATTTCCTCACAAAAAGTCATGTTGACTATTGCGAATCGGAATTTGCATTTCTAAACAAAAGTAAATGCTGTCCCTCAGAATCCCCTCCAACAACTTACCCACCAATGACATCAGTCCCACTTGTCTATAGTTTCCTGGCTTTTCCTTACCAACTGTTCTTTAACAATGGCACAACCTTACCTGCGACTGTCCATGATACAAATAACTCAGCGAGAGACCGAACAATTACTTCCCTAGCTTCCCAACAGATCTGGGGTGCATCTGATTAGTTCATGGATCATAGAACAGTGCAGCACAGTACGGGCCCTTGAGCTGCTGATGTTGTGCCGGCAGTTTATCCTACTCAAAGATCAGAGTAACCGTCATGCCCTTCATTGTACTAAAATCCATGTGCCTAACCAAGAGTCAATTAAAAGGTCAGAGGGGGTTAACCACCTTAATGCATTTTAAAATATCCAGCTCCTCATGTTCTGTAATATGGACAAATTTCAAGATATCACTATTCATTTCCTCAAGTTCTCGACCTTCCATATCCTACTCCACAGTAAATACTGATGCAAACTATTTATTATCTCACCGATCTTGTGTAGTTCCACACATAGGTTAATTTGCTGATTTTTAAGGGGTCCTGTTCTCTCTCTAGTTACTCTTTTGACCTTAATGTATTTGTAGAATCACTTTGGAATGTCCCTTACCTTATTTACGAAAGATATCCGATATCCCCATTTTGCCCTCCTGATTTCCCTCTTAGGTAGTAGCCGACATCCCTGGTACTCCACAATGGATTCAATCGATCCCTACTGTCTGTACCTATCATATGCTACCGCCTTTTTTTGAACAGAGCCTCAATTCTGTTCGCCATTCAGCATTCCCTACACCTCCCAGCCTTACCCTGCTCATGGACAGTAACATGCTGTCGGTAGACTCTGTAAATCATTTGTGAAGGTCTCCCACTTTCCCGCCAATAGCTTCTCCAAAGCAGCTTTTGAAAGTGTCAACATAAAACGTTCAAAGTTGGCCTCACTCAACTTAAAACTTTAAAATTTATATTCGCAGTATTCTTCTCCATAAGTATTTTACAACTGATAGTTATTATATAACAGACTCAAGAAACAGAATGACACCCTCCTGTCCCTCTGTTACAAACTTGAGAGGCTGAATGGCCTCCTCTGTCCCTTTGTAACAGGGACGTGGGGACAGAATTATTTCCTCCTGTTCCTGCGCAGCAGTCTCGATGCTCTGAATGATGTCTCAAGGTTATGGAAGAATTTGACAACAGTGCACAATTACACAAAGTAAATGGACAATAAATATATACACTGGTTTATTGGCTCTGGAAATTACCCCTCCAGTCACCTTATGCAGCGGGTCTGTTACTTTTTCACTGTCGCTGTTTATAAACAGTATGTAATATATACAGTCCTACAGTCTTCTGGCACTACTCTCACATACAAAAGAAGCAATAAGAATATTGAAAGATTTATGGTCCATCCCTAAGCAATTCCCAAACATTCCACTCACATCGAGTAAATGTTCCCTTTTATTGGGATATGAGAAGTGATGTCAGGAAGGGGTTAACTGAACCTGTTTGTTCAGTGACTGTGATTAATGTTAGTCGCCATGGGTTGAATTACCCCAGTGGACGGTGTCCATCTTTTAATGATAAGTGAGCTCCGTTCAATGTGTTATCCCACTTCATAGTGGGAGCATCGCCGACAGTGTTAACAGGAATCAGCATCTCCAGAGAGACAGGGGAGAGAGATCAGAGTCTGAGCACAAGAGTCTGGAATGTTTCAACAATGAATCAGTATCTGAGAACATTAGACTGGAATGTCCCAAGAATGGACAGGAGTTTATATTGGGATGTTTGGTTTCTTTCTACATATTATGATCGAAGATCATTATCATGGCGGATCAAATATGTACTTTACATTATGCAATATTTTTATTATCCAATCCTGGCTTTTGTTGGTGTACTTGGTAAGTCGCACTGTTCAGTCATTAATTCTATAGATCATGTTTGACAGTAATACTGTTCTTTCATTCAATCTACCCTCCTTGCCACTGTTATTGTTCCTGCTAAGACTCTAAATCCACATATTCACTTGCCAAAACACTACTAAATTGTTAAACCACTCTCTCCCTCCTTGCTTCTGGCAGTGTTACTCATGGGTTGGTATGTTGACTTGCTCAGTTTCAGCTGTGAACGATGATTCTCTGTATCACTGAACTTGCTATCTAAATATTGAAAGCATTGAGGTCACTATCTTCTGTTCTGGTTACAAATTGCATTTCCTTCCTCTGACTCCATCTCATTTCCGGCCAATATCTGAAGCTGAAATAGACAACTAACAACAGTGGTGATCCCTTTGGACATGAACCAATTCCTGACACAATACCCTGACTATTCCTAATTATAACTACTGATAAATGCAGTATATACTTCACTGTTTTATCCCATCTGCTATTTGAACCATGAGCTGTGAAATACAGTCTTAAAGATGGCATTCGTCTGTTGCTGACACTCACAGCGGCAAAACTGCAGAAACAACTCTGCGTCAATACTCCACACCTCATATCTTATATCACACAGAACTCCCCATCCATCCATCATTCCTGTGCGCACTGATCTATAATGCTATTGGGTCCGGCAATGCCTTTATTTAATATTCTCAAGAACGTCATTAACAGCTGCCCATGAACTATCTCTCTCTGTCCATTATACCAAGCCCTATCAGTTGTTCATATTTAAACTGATTTCCTCCAAGTGTGCTTTGTCTTAGAGAATGAGTTTCACATCTAACACTGCCCCAGAACACACACACATGCACACATAAAACTCCTTGTCTTGAACTGATACATGAAGATACAGAGACATTAATTTGTGGGAGCCCATTTGCTGTCACTCGCAGTATGGGTTGCAAATTGTCCCGTGTTAGGCAGTTACGCAGTGCAAATGTACCAGCAATATACCGGCAAAGCTTTACCATACTGCTATGCTGGGCAGCTGGTCCAGCTTACTGAGCAATATACTGGCATAATCAGCACAGCTCCCCATGCTGGCCAGATAGTCCACCTTACCGAGCAATACACTAGCATAAACTACACAGCTCCCCATGCTGGGCAGATAGTCCACCTTACTGACCAATACACTAGCATAGTCTGTACAGTTCCCCATGCTGGGCAGATATTCCACCTTACCGAGCAATACACCAGCACAGTCTGCACAGCTCCCCATTCTGGGCAGATAGACCAGTGTACTCAGCAATACACTGGGATAGTCTGCACAGTTCTCCATGCTGGGCAGACAGACCAGTGTACTCAGCAATACACTGGGATAGTCTGCACAGTTCTCCATGCTGGGCAGATAGATCAGTTTACTGAGCAATACACTGGCACAGTCTGCATAGCTCTCCATGCTGGGCAGATAGATCAGTTTACTGACCAATACACTAGCACAGTCTGCACAGTTCTCCATGCTGGGCAGATAGATCAGTTTACTGAGCAATACACTGGCACAGTCTGCATAGCTCTCCATGCTGGGTTGTCTACTTGTCCCAGTGTATAGTTTCTGCGTTTATTCTGTGAGGCAAATTCAGAATTTAGTGAACAGATTTGGTCAGCTGATCTGGCAATGCCTTTATTCAATGTTCTCATTCTTGTGCCCTGACCAGCCAAGGTCTCACTGCTCCAGATAGACCCACTCCCTTGTTTTTTTTATTTATCTCATATTTCAACAACATGCTCTGTTTGTGTCTTAATTGTCCGTTTCTATCTTTAATGTATATGTCTCTGTCCATCTGTATCTTTCTCTAGCCTTGATTTTTGGTTGTGTATTGTATCGAATACTGGCTTCATGAAGTTTAGAAATAATATAATGCTGTGTGTCAGGCTATTGTTCACTTCCCGCTGTGTCTCATGTGTTACTCCATGTACAGGGGAGTGTGTTCTGGGCTGTTGTTCACTTCCTGGTGTGTCCCTTAAGGTGATTCATGAAGAGGTGTGTGTGTGTGCAGGGCAGCCGTTCACTTCCCGGTGTATCCCACGTCGTCCTCCATGTTGGACAGCGGTGTGTGTGCTGGACTGTTGTTCAATTGCTGGTGTGTCCCATGTGGTGCTCCATGGACAGGGGGTTGTGTTTCGGGTTATTGCTCATTTCCCGTTGTGTCCCAAGTTGTGCTCCATGTTGGACAGGGAGTTTCAGCATCTTTGACTCATGTCTTTAAAATTTGGTCTGTGCCTGTCTCCTGAACGCCTGTGTTTGCCCCTCTCAGCTGCTCACGTGGTCAGAAACACGAGGAGGACCGTGAAGTATAATTATAAAGGAGTAGATATCTCACTTTTAGTGGAGGAAAGTCTGATTGTCTACTGTTATTGAAACGTTAGTGGAGGGGATGGGGATGGGGATGGTTTTCTGGAGGTTGTGCTGTGAGCTACCTCAGACATTTAGGGAGCCCAGAGGATTTGGTGACCCAACTCTCGATGGAGCATGGAGACTGTAGTTACATCATCAGTGTCTGTAACATGAACAACAAATCGAGCAGAGGCTGCAGAGCATGGACGCTCTGAAACCATGGACTGGGTGTATGCGGGGAAAAGGATCTGCCAAATCTGTGTGGTCTTAAAGTGAGCACAGGCTTTTACTCTCATCCTTAAACATACACACATACACACACCCTCTTTTGCTCACACACATGGAAACAAACATACACATCATCTCTCTCTCACTCGCACGGCACCCCACCGCCCCACCACACACATATACACACATTCCGCATCTCTCGCACAGACACACCTATAAATCTGGGAGGCTAATTTGCGTTTGCAGATTTATATTTGTGGCGAGATTGTATTTTGTTCAAAACAACATTCAATTTGTACGCAGCCAATCATTGTGGCATTTTATAAAGCCCTGCTTTGGAAATAAAACCAGTATGACTCCAGGGTAAAACAAGTCGGACTACACACACGACCTTCCATGGTTTGTGCAGGGAAGGTCACATCTTAGCAAACACAATAGAATTCTATGAGGAATGACAAAGTTGATAGTGCGGAAAGGGATGTAGATGTCACATACATGGACTTCAGTAAGGCGTTTGATGAGATAGACTGATGGAGAAGGTGAAGTCGCAGGGGCCCATGGTGTACTAGTTACGTTGAATCTGTCTTCAAAGAGGAAGATCCAGAAAATCTCCCAGAAATACCAAGTCACCACGGGACCTTTGTAACTAAAGACTAAAATAATTCATATACAGTTACGAGGTAGTATTTGGAAACAGAACTGGAATGAGGTTTGATAAGTCTGACAGACCAGATATAATTCAAACTGAAATTTCAGAGAAAACAGCAATACACATATTGATTGCATTAGAGACCACTGTATTTCTCTGTATTCACTTTGGAAGGTTATAAATGCATTCAAATGATTTACGAAGGGGAAGAAGTAGGAGAGTGGAGGACTACAGTCCAGTTAGTTGTCATCCACAGGAGGGAATCTGTTGTAAGCTATTAGATTACATTACAGTGTGGAAACACTGTAACCAAGATCTTATTGGACACTGAGAAAGTAATACCAAATTTCGAGTGAATGGTTCTGCATTTATGATTAGGAAGTTACAATTTACAAAATTTTTCTTGAAGATATCTCTTGTATTTGCAAATAATGGCGAATCAGTGAATATGGTATAGTCAGATATTCAGGAGGAGTTTTAATCAGCACACACAGTAAGTTGGCAGAAAACATTAAAGCAAAGTGTATTGGGAGGAACATATGCAAACAGGGGAAGGTAACCATTAGAGAAACTATTGGAGACCATAGGTGGTGGTAGAAGGCTGTTTGTGTGAACGGTGCACACTGTTGTGCCACAGGTGTCAGTGCTGCGTCCCTTTAAACGCCTTCCTTTAAAGGGAATCCGAATACAGACGATGAAGAATCAGCTAGACTCAAAGTGTTAGCTTGCTCTCTCTTTACGGTGCTATCTGACTCACTGTGATCTCTAGCATGTGTTGGGTTCAGTACAGATTCAGCTTCTGCAGTGATTTGCTCCTACTAGAAGTAAAGACATTCTGCACCAGTAACACAGAGAGTTGGGGAGACTGTACCTGGACTGGACCTGTACAATTTTGATGTCTTGATCTAAGTAAAATATACTGATCACATATACTGAATGGGCATTCTCCAGATTAATCTCTCAGATGGCATAATGGTCTGCTGAGGAGACTGAGTCTGAGATCAAGGCGGGAATCTGTGTTTGAAACTGGAGAAAGCTGATTGATTGTTGTATGAGAACTTCACGTCTATTTACTTGGGAAAAGGCGGAGGTAGGTACAGAATTCAAGAAGATTGACTGGGAAGCTCTTGAACAGATTGATGTAAGATGTGAGCAGGGATTGATAGTTTTGGCTGGTATAAAACTGGACCAATCCCCAGGTCTAGATCAGTTATATCTCAGGCTGCTGTTGGAGACAAGGAATGAAAGGTGTTGATGCAAATGTTTAAATAGAATCTGGTCACAGGTGAGGTGAACACCCTTTATAGGAAGGGTGGTAGAGATAGAGCAGGGAACTATAGACCAGGGTGTTTCAGATCAGTGTCAGAGAAAAATCTGCAAAACATAGGTGGTGGTAGATGGCTGTTTGTGTGACTGGAGACCGGTGGCCCCTGAAGTACCACAATTATCAGCACTGTGTCCCTTATTATTTGTGGTATTTATAAATGATGTAGATGTGAATGTGGAGGGGGAGTGCCAGCGTGATAAGTGTGTGTTTGACACAAATATTGGCTGGGTGTTTGTCAGTGAGGAGGAAGGTCTTATGTTACAGGAAGATACAGATGGAAAGGTCAGATGGGTGGATCAATGGCAGATAGAATAAAACACTGATAAATATGAGGTGATGCACTTTGGAGGAAGGAACCAGACAGGAGAGTATACAATGAATGGCAGCAACCAGGAAGCTCAGAGGGTGCTTCTCCACACATCCCTGAATATAACAGGGAAGGATAAAAGGTTACTCAAGAAATAATTGGAAACAGTAGGCATAGCGTTTACTCATCGAGGCATAGATTACAAGAGCTATGTAGCACTTTGGTTAGGCCAAAATGGAATAAACTTTGGGGGTTGTGGGAGCTACATTACAGGAAGGATTTGATAATTCTGGAGGGAGTACAGAGATTCACCAGGATGCCCCCAAGGATGGAGCATATCAGCTATGGGGAGAGGTTTCACAAGCTCCATTTGTTTACTTTGGAGCAGAGAAGGCTGAGACGGACGTGATTCAGATGGATAAGATTACGAGGGGCATGGACAGGATGGATAGACAGCAGCTGTTCCTTTCAGTCAAAGGGCCAAGAAGAGAGGAGCACACGTTTGAAAGGAAGGATTTACGTTTTAGAGAGGATTCATGGATTGTTTTTTCACCCAGAGGCTGATGGGGTCCGGATTGCACTTCCTGAGGGGGGTGGGGTGGGGGAGAGCTATTACTGGTAACCTCACAGCCATTAAAAAGTATCTGGACGAGCACTTGAAGTGTCAAACCATTCATGGCTATGGGACTGATGTAGTAAAGTTGGAATAACATAGATCGTACTGTAATTTTGATGCTACACAGGCTATGCTTCTATGATTGTATGGCTGTGGAAGGTCAATCATTGAACATCTTAAGACAAGAAGTAATAGGTTTCGGAAGAGTACATTGAACAAGCGTGAAACGTAAAAGCTTTTCAAAATGCAATATATCAAGATGAAATGTTGGAGAAGATAATTGTAGCTTCCTTACAGTCCAAATCCAGTGAATGGAGAACAGGAAGATGGCAGACTATGAAGTAATTACTTCAGTTCTGCCTTCATGAAATAAATAAATTAAAAACTTCCGAGCAATTCTTGGTCTACTGAGGAAAAAACAGGAAATTCAATCAAATTAGTAAATAAACAGTTTTGGAGAAAATATTTGGACTGAAATCTGATAAATCCCCATGGCCTGATAATCTTTATCTCTGATTCCTAAAGGCCATGGAAAAATGGATACTTTGCTTACTGTCTTCCAAATTCCTGATGATTTTGACAGGTTTGAGAGCAGCAAATATAACCCCAATATTTCTAAAGGAGACAGGGAGAAAGTAGGGAATTACAGTCTGCCTAGCACCAAAGAAGCAGTCAGGATAATACAATATGCTTTGCCAGGGAACTTTGAGAATTAAATTAGTTTGAAAGTAATGAACATGGATCATGTCAATGCCAACTTATTAAAGGTGAATCATATTTGAGAAACCGACCGGGAAATAAATTATGGTGAAGCAGTAGATGCAGTGAATTGGGATTTTCAGAAACTTTTTGATGAAGTCCCAAGTCTAGTGTTGTGAAAATGCTACTCCTTGAACAAGGACGTTGCTGTCCTTGTTTTTTTTTTCAAAGGTGTCTTAAAAACAGTGAATCCGAAATGTCTGGGTTTAACTGCTCTAAAATACAAGCACGTACAAGAAGGAGCAAGCTACGCTAGATCTGGTCCTGTGTAATGAGACAGGAATAATGAATGACCTCATAGTTAGAAATCAACTTGAAAGGAATGATCACAGTATGGTTGAATTTAAAATACAGATGGAGAGTGTGAAGATAAAATCCAATACCAGAGTCCTGTGCATAAACGAGGGAGACTACAACAGAATGAGGGAGGACTAGGCTAAAGTTGAATCGTAACAAATACTTTATGTTGAGAGTTGACGAGCAGTGGAGGATTTCAAAGGAATTTTTCAAAGTCCTTAGAAAAAGTATATTCAGTGGAAAGGAAAGACGCTAAGAAAAGGGGTAATCTGCATCGGGTGTCTAAGCAATAAGCGAGGCTACCAAGTTTAAAGAGAAGGTATGCAAAGTGACCAAGAAAAGCAGGAACCTAGAAGATTGTAAAATCATTAATACTCAACAGAAAGCTACGAAAAGAGCGAGAACGAAAAGTAGGATAGAACACAAAAAAAAACTAGCACAGAATATGAAAAGAGGTAGCAGATGATTCCCTAAATATATAAAATGAAAATGAGTGTCTAACGTAAATGTTGGTCCTTTAGAGGATGAGATGGAGAATTTAGTTATAAGATAGGATGAAATGGCCGAGGCATTGAGCAGGTATTTTGTATCGATCATCCTAATGGAGGACACTAATAACATGCCAGTAATTGACAAAGAGATGAGGGTAGGTAAGGACATGTATACAATCATTATAACGGTGGAGGTAGTGTTAGGTAAGCTAATGGATCTAAAGGCAGACAAAACCCTGATAAAATGCATTCCAGGGTACTAAAAAGATAGCGGCGGTAATATCAAGTTCAATTGTGGTAATTTTCTGAATACTTGCTGAACTTCGGGGCAGTTCCAGCTGATTGGAAAACAGCAAATGAGACGCCACTGTTGAAAAAGGCTGGTAGATAAAAGATGGGGGACTAAACACCAGTTAGTTTAATCTGTACAGTGGGTTAGATGCTTGAGTGTTTTATCAAGGGAGAAGTAGCAAGACATTTTGATAGAAATCGGCCCATTGCGCAGACACAGCATGGGTTCCTGAAGGGCAATTCATGCTTAACAATTCTTTTGGAAATTTATGAAGACATTATGAGCAAGGTAGACAGTGAGGCTTCAGTGGATGTGATATATCTAGGTTTCCAAAAGGTGTTCGACAGGTGCCACTCAATAGGCTGCTGCATAAGATAAAGGCGTTATGAGTAAAGTATTAGCATGGATAGAAGATTGGTTGACTAACAGGAAGCAAAGGGTGGGCCTAAATGAGTGCTGTTCATATCTGGACATCCGTGACTAGTGGCGTGCTTCAGGGATCAGTGTTGGGGCTGCAATTATTCACAATTTATAGAGATGATGTGGTGTTGGGAGCATCCGGAGTTTGTCAAAGTTTGCAGATGACACGAAGATGAATGGCAGAGTGAAGTGTGCAAAGATCTGTGAAACCTTTTAGAGGAACACAGATACTTTGTGTGAGTAGGCAAACGTCTGGCAGATGGAATACAATGTAAGTAAATGTGATTTCATCTATTTGTTAGGAGTACCAGTAAAAAGGATTATTACTTGAATGGTAAAACGTTGCAGTATGCTGCTCTGCAGAGTGACCTGCGAATCCATGTTCATGAAACACACAAGTTTGGTCTGCAGATGCAGCAAGTACTGAGGAAGGCAAATGGTATGTTGTCCTTCATTGCTGAAGGAATTGGATTTAAAAGCAGGTAAGATATTTTGCAGCTGTACAGGGTGATGGTGAGGCGACACCTGGAGTATTGTATGAAGATTAAGCCGCCTTACTTGAGAAAGAATGTACTGGCACTGATGGGGTCAAGAGGAGTTTCATTGGGTTGAATCCGAAGCTGAGAGAGTTGGTTTATGAGGAGAGACTGAGTATACTGGGATGATAATCTTTGTAATTCAGAAGGATGGGGTTCGGACCTTATCGAAACATACAAAATAATGAAGGGAATGAATAACATTCAAGTAGGGAGGATGTTTCCACTGGCAGGTGAAGGAAGTAGATTTAGAATTTATTTGAGAACGAACTTCTTCATCCAGAGTGTTCTAATTCTATGGAATTGCCTGCTCAGTGAGGTAGTTGATGCTTTTAAAGCTAAAGTATTTAGAAGGATGAAGTAAATAAAGGATACGGTGCGAACATGGGTCAGTTGATATGAGTGTACGAATAGATCAGCCACGATCTTATTAAATGGCAGAGCAGGTTCCAATGGCCAGACGGCCTACTCTTGCTCCTAGTCGTTCTGTTCTTCTCTTCTGAGGAAAGGGAAGTGAGCAGTTCTCCCAGCGCAGACCCTCTGCTTTGGTTTGTTTGGCTTGATGTTTCGCAGTTTGGCTGTTTACTGAAAGCAGGCAGTCAGTCGTGTAGCTACCGGAATCAAAGAAGCAGACCCATTCTGATTCGCCCTCACTCTGACATCTCTCCTGTAAGAACCTGGGGTTTATTTATCCTTTTATTTTTGCCATGGTGTGTTTATGGGGATTGTTTCAAATACTTGGAACAACATCCTTAAATTGGAATAATTTGTTGATTTTTCAGATAGTTAAGTTATTCTGTCTGCTATCCTCTGTGTATGCGTTTCATTCAGCTCCTCACTCCTGGAATATCCACCTTAAACCTGCTTAAATCAATAAGCAAATGTTGGGTCTGCGCTACTTCCTTGAAATGATTTGAGGAGGTCTGTCCTGGCCATAACAGTGTGTAACAGCTAGATCTAATTTACTGGCATGGGTTGAGAATGGGACAGTTGAAAGGAAAACGTGAATCAGCAAAAACAGTTCTATATATTTTGGAGTGGAAAGCAATAACTAGTATGATAATCCAGAAATTGATGTTTGCAACACAACTATTCAGAAAGCATATCAAACATTTCTTCAAGGGTATTTAATTTAATCTTTCCAAATCTGCTGTTGGCCCCAAATTGAGAATGTGAGTGGGTAGTCAGGATGTAAAGAAGTTCAAAGGTGATTGAGGCAATTGGAGGGAATAGGGAAATACCTGTCAGGTGAAGAACAATGTGGATAGACGTGACATTGAGCACACTGGTTGGAAATATAGAATAACAGGCTAGCATTTCAAACAGAACTGATGTAAACCTGTTGCTCTATGAAGGTACTTCTGTGCATACATTTGTTGACTTCTTCACCAAACTCTGAGGTCAATGCAGGGCAGTGAATTCTGAAACCAGAAGTCAATACTGGAATTGAGATTGGCACATGCCCAGTGTACATGGAGTCACCAATTGGGGAGCTGTATCATTGAAAAGGATCTCAATCTCTTTGTACACCAGTCACAGAGAGCAGCAACAGAAAGCAGATAGGAAGATAATTAGTATGCTGTCCTTCATTTTCAGGAGACTTGAATCCAGGAGTAAGGGTGTCTTACTGTAGCTGTACAGGGCCTTGGTGAGTCCCCATCTCGAAAATTGTGCAGTATTGTGAGCGCATTTGGTCTCCTTACCTAACAAGAATAAACCTGACATTGAGGGAAAGCAGCGAAGGATAACCAGACTGATCTCTGGGATGACAGGTTAGTTGTGGGAACAGAGTTTGGGGCGACTAGGCCTGTATTCCATGGGGTTTAGGAAAATGAGTGGAGATCTCGGTTAATATATAAAACTCTGTCATGGCGAGACAGGTTGTCAGCGGGGATGATAATTCCCTTGGCTGGAACGTCTCAAACGAGGGGCCTATAATATTAGATGCAAACAGGTCACTCTGCATTGAGATGAGAATAAATGTCTGCACGCAGAGACTGGTTCACCTGGGGAATTCTCTACTACATAAGGCTGTGGACGCAAAGGCACTGAATATAAATAAAGATTTCTAGACACTAAAGGGATGAAGTTGAAGCACGAGTTTGGTGTGGGGATGCATGGTCAGCCATCATTATATTGAAAGGGAGAGAAAAATTGATGGACCAAAGTTCCTACTTCAATTTTTAATCCCGATAGTTAATCAGTTCAACGGATATAGAGAATACAGTGTTTGGGAAAAGTGAATTGAAGAGATGTTTGGCCAAAAACTAGATTGGGCAAGGTTCAATGTGTTAAATGACCTACTTCTTTCCCGATGTTTCTGTGCAGTCTGTGGGAAAGCTCTGTGAATGTTGTTACAAACTGTCAGATTTTAGGAAAGAGGTCTCTACAGGTTTGACAGGATTGTGAATCCCGTTCTCTTTTCCAATACAGAGGCTGGTTCCTGGGGTTCTGTCCAGATTTATCCTTTAAGACCTTGGAACAGTTTGATACAACGGCCTTTCTTGGCAGTTTCGGCGACCATTGAAGAGTTTACCACATATCTGTGTATCTGGAGTCACGTTTCGGCCAGACCAGGAAATCACGGGAGATTCACTTCCTGAGAGTACACTGGGGAAGCAAATTTATGTTGACAATCGATATGGGCTTCAAGGTCAGTATTAGTGGCACCAGATTTTACATCTCAATATTTTATGAATTGTTTCTAACTTCTACCAGCTGCCAAAGCTTTTACCTGGTCTGGATTAGTAGTCCAGTGACATTTCGACAACAGCATCATCTCCACATGGGGATCCATGCGAAACCACACTGAGCTGATTATTTCTGTACTGCTTGACAGCTCTGTCAGGAAGAACTCTCACCAATTTTACTGTCGTGATAGGACTGAGGGGGTGGTAATTGGTCAGATTGTAATTATTCCCCTTTTTAGGGACCGGACATAGTTGAGTAATCTTCCACATTGCCAGGGAGAAGTCAGAGATGGAGCTGGAATGAAACAGTGTGCCCAGTGACACGGCTTGGTGTGCAGCACAAGTCTTCTGTTTTATTGCAGGAATGGTGTCAGGGCCCATTGCCTTTGTTGTATCGACTGCATTCAACTGTTCCTTCATGTCACGTGTGGAAAATCGAATTGGTTGAAGACTGGCATCTGTGATTCTGTGGGCATTATTCAAGCAACACTTCTGGCTGAGGATGGTGTAGACACTGCATCCTTGTCTTTTACACCGATGTACAGGAAGGTCCCATTCGTTCGAGGAATGGTAGAGCAATAGCCTCAGCAATAACTGCTAAGATGTTAGTCTAACAACCCCAGTAATGTTCTGGTGACCCTGAGATCGAATCCTGTTACAGTAGATGGTAGAATTCAAATCCAACAAATGTTTGGAATTAAGTGAGTAATGATGATCATGAATCAATTGCTGATTGTGGAAGAAACCCATCTGGCTCACTGATGCCTTTTTTGGAAGGCAATTGCCATCCATACCTGCTCTAGACACATGTAACTCTAGACCCACAGCAAAGTAGTTGACTCTTAACTAATATCTGGGCAATAAATGATGACCGAACCAGTGACGCCGTAATCCCATTGAACAATCTTGATTTTAAATAATATTTGTGGAATCCTCTTTTATTGCCAGTTGTTTCATAGTTCAACTGCATTTCTGACTGGATGTGGCAGAACTGTAGAACTTCTATCTGATCTGTTTGTTTTGTATTCATTTCGTCCTCTCTCTCAGATATCAGTCCTGCTGTTTGGAATGTAAGTACAGTGGTCAAATGCAGTAGCTTTAAATTGATTGTCAACATTTTTAGGTACATATGGTTCTGACACTGGTACATTCACCAACTTGTCACTGAAACATCGATCAGCTTAATGGGAATGATAGACTGAGTGATTATCCTGGGCAAAATGTTACAGATTGTGATTGAATACAATTCACCTTCTGTCCAGCTGTGATCGACAGTACAACATAAATTCCCACTTTTGAGCTGCAATTTCTGCATTGCAATTCTGCGATGTGTCCCCCAGTTCACACCGACACCCATTCACCCATCACCCCATGACCTACTCTGGTTACTGATGTGGTAACACTTCCATTTAAGTATTCTCATTCTTCTGAGCGTTTGTCCATGGTGTCACACCTCTTACTTGTCATGATTCTCAAACACCTAAAATTGCCCCGCCGAGCAGCACAGTGGGTCTGTGCTTAGCGCTGCTACTTCACAACACTACGGCCCAGGTTCAATTCCATCTTCTGGTGACTGTCTATGTGGATTAGATTACTTACAGTGTGGAAACAGGCCCTTCGGCCCAACAAGTCCACACCGCCCCGCCAAAGTGTAACCCACCCATACCCCTACATGTACCCCTTACCTAACACTACGGGCAATTTAGCATGGCCAATTCACCTGACCTGCACATCCTTGGACTGTGGAAGGAAACGGGAGCACCCGGAGGAAACCCACGCAGACAAGGGGAGAACGTGCAAACTCCACACAGTCAGTCGCCTGAGGTGGGAATTGAACCCGGGTCTCTGGCGCTGTGAGGCAACAGTGCTAACCACTGTGCCGTCGTGCCGCCGTGCCGCCCACAGTGGGTTTGTTCCAGGTGCTTCTGATTCCACCCACTGTCCAAAGATGTGCAGTTTAGGTGCATTGGCCTTGTTAAATTGCCCATAGTGTTCAGTTATGTCCATTAGTCGGAGATAAATGTAAGATGTGGGAATGAGTCTGTTTGATTTAATCTTCAGAGAATCGTTGTGAAGTTGTTGCGCCAAAGGGCCTGTTGCCACACTATAGCGATTCTAATTCTAACATTCATCTGAATCCTTTCCCTTTCAGTCATGCCACCTTCAGTGTTTAAATTGAATGTGTTTCCCTCTGTTTCTCTTCATGGTCTTCATTAAGCTCTCTATAGCGGCAATGATGCCAGTCTTACGTCGTTTCAGAACCAATGAATTTCTGCATCTTGCGTTATTGTTCACTTCTCAGTGTATGGCGCTTCATGTTGGACAGGGCATTTGGGCGGCTTTGACACACGTCTTTAAAGCTGTTCAGAACCAGAAATTGCTGGAGAAATTCAGCATGTCTAGCAGCATCTGTGGAGACAGAGAAACAGAGATAGTGTTTCAAGCCCCGTGTGACCCTTATTGAGAACTGAAAAGAACTCCTTAATCATTTGACAAAAATGGACGAGGGATGATGGGAAACAGAGCATGTGGAGATGCAATGCCACAAAGGAATAAGCTTTTAATTGTGGTGAAAGGGAAGCATATATAAAATGGGTGTAAATTAAAGTATAAATGGGAGAAATGAGTTCTCTCAATTCAGTGCAAGATAAACAAGTCACAGACAAGCAAGCAGAATGCATGAAAAATGGAAAACAGACGTAATGGGGTCAGGCTGTGAAGTCATGGGAATGAATATGAACTCCTTCAGGCTGGAACGTACCAAAGTATAAAAGGAAGTGTTACTCCAGTTTGGGCTGTGCTTCATTGGAACATTACAGCAGATCAGGACCGAAAAGTCAGCATGAGAGCAACGTCAGTTATTGGAATGGGGAGCAATGGCAAGGTCAGAATTATTCCTACAGGTAGAGTGGAAGTATTCCTTAAAGCAGTCTCTGCTTGGTCTCCCCAGTGTAAAGGAAACTGCATTGTGAGCAGCAATGACAGGAGACTGGATTGAAAGTGTAAAGTGAAATGCTGCTTCACCTGCAAGTTGCGACTGGAGCCTTGGACAGTGAGGAGTGAAGAGGTGGTAGGGCAAGTGTTGCACCTTCTGCAATTGCATGGGAAGGTGTCATGGGGGGAGTGGGGAAGTGTTCAGGGTGATGGGGGTGTCACAGAAGGAATGGTCCCCATGTAATACTGACAGTGGACGGGAGGGGAAGATGTGTTTGATGGTGTAGTCCTGCTGGAGGTGGTGGAAGTGGCAGAGGATGATTCCATGAATGTGGATCCTAGTGCAGTAGGAAGTGATGACAAGAGGAGATATATCTTTGTTCTCGGAAGGAGGGGACGGAGTGAGGGCGACACGGTAGGCGATGGGACAGTGACAGCTGAAGGCCCTGTCCACCGGAGTTAGGGGATTTCTGGTTTGAAGAAAAATGAGGTCAGGTCAGAGACAGTTCACTGGAATGTGACTTCATCAAACAGAAACAACAGAGATGGAGAAACTGGGAGAATGGAGACAGCATCCGCTGATCGTGTATTCAGCCACATGCAGAAGTTCCTCCTGAATGATTGAAAAGAACCAAACATTTAAATTGAGGATTTCTGTCTCTCATCTGGTCTGAAGAGGGATGTGGAAATAGACCCAGATGAAGGTCAGTGTACATACAGGAGCAGACATTCAAGTAGATATCCCATAACACTCAGCAATTATTGTTTCTGTTCAAAAAGGACTCCGAAGAAGATTAACTGCCCGTGGTTGACGAAATCTATCAAGGATACTCTTCATTCGCAAATTAACGAGCATTGTGTGTGCCCAGACCTTGGGCATGAATTTCAGCTGTGCTTCCTGAATTACCTCCAGATACCTCTGCCATTTCTGCTGCATCCTCTTCCTTGCTCATCTCCCATTCCTGATTCCAGGTTATTCCTCTCCAGTTACAGAGCACATTCTCTCACATTATGCTTCCTATCTGAAGCTTTTTGAACAGGTCTACCTGCCCTGCACGAGCATCAAGCTGTGTTTTGTGCTGCCACTTTGCCTCTGGTCTCAGTGTGTCTCGACCTCTCCATTCATGTTGTTTTACATCTCCCACTCTCATCTCATTCTGGAAAGTTTCCTTCTTGGAGTAAATCTTATTGAAAATATCTCTCCCCCTTTGGACTGAATTCACACTGTGATCCAAATTTCAAAAGGTATACTCAGCCTTCATCTCACTCTGCTAAAGTAACTGCATCTTTACCGTGTGGTGTAAGAATTCCCTTTCTTACTTTGGATTTGGCTAGATGTACGCTTTCAGTGTAGGGATCATCACCCTCTTTCGACAAAGCAATTTAAGTGTTTGAATTCCTAATGGCACTGGTAAGGATTTCACGCTGCCTTAGTATTGTTACTTGGATAAAAAACAAATCACAGTATAACGTTTTGTCTGTGTTGTTTACCTGTGATTTTGAATATTGTTTCAAATTTGCAGTGCTTACGATCAAATGCTTGTTCTTGAAGTTAGTATTAGATGGTGTGGAGAAGATTGAAAAGTGACGTCATAACGTTTTTAAAATCACGAGAGGCATTGATTGGGTGGAGAGCCAAGGTATCTTCCACTGGAGACGGTTGGCGGGAGTTCAACATAGAGTACATTGCTTTAAGGGGAAAGGGAGAAGATTTAAAAGGGTCAATGGTGCAACGTTTGCACATTAAGGGTGATGTGTGTATGGAATGAACTGCAAGAGGAAGAGTGTTAGATGAAAGTACAGCTGCAACATTTAAAAGACATTTGGTCAAATATATAAATGGGAAACGTTTAGAGGCATATGGGACACGTGAAAGCAGATGGAACTAGCTTAGTTAAGCATGGACAAGTTGGCCCAAAGGGTCTGTTTTTGCGTGATGTGAC
The DNA here is from genome assembly GCF_037043375.1 of Chiloscyllium plagiosum. Lineage (NCBI taxonomy): Eukaryota > Metazoa > Chordata > Chondrichthyes > Orectolobiformes > Hemiscylliidae > Chiloscyllium > Chiloscyllium plagiosum. Next base: position 73,170,370 of record NW_028270183.1, read on the forward strand.
TGTATGAATCTAGAAAGCGAGAAAAGGGGAACAAAAGATATGATGTAAGTAAATTGGCAAGAAATATAAAAAACAAGCATCACAATATTTTCTGTGTTTATAAAAGAAAGTTCAAAATGAGTGTGTGACCTTAGGTAGAAATGAAGTCTGGAAAGTATATTGAGGTCATTTGGAGGATGTGACTGGGGAACTGGCGACAGGGAACAGGCAAAAATTACACCAGTACTTTGCCTTGTTCCTCACAGGGGAAGGCACTGTAAGCATGTCAATGATATAAACAAACTGTTAATCAGAGGCAAGTTTCTGAACTCTCTCTAACAAAAGGAACAAGGTTTTTTGACAAACGGACAAGACTAAGGGTAGACCGGTCAGCAGTAATTCATACTTGTTTTTTTTTAAAAAGTCGTTACAGAATGACTGGTGGTACTGTGTGAAAGATTCCATGACTCTCTAGATTTCAGGAGTATTCCAGCGAAACTGGAGAACCTCCAACGTGGCGCCTGTCTTCAAGAAAGGAATGAGACAGAAGGCAGGAAACATTTAGCCCAGCCATAATTACTGGGAATCTGCGAGAGTCTATTATTAAGGAAAGAATTGAAGAGCATTTAGCAAAGCATGGTTTTGTGAATGGGAAACTATATTTTGCCTGCAAAGTTATTCTGAGAGCCCTGAACATGTAACATACGGACTTGATAAAGGGGAACTGTTAGGCATGTGGCTTACCAGAGATCTTCCACAAGGTATCACAAAATAAAGGTTCTTACACAAGACAGAAGCTCATAGTGTTACGGACAATGCATTAGCATGGGATGACGGGTGGTTAGCACATAGAAATCGGAGAGTCAGGATTAATGGATCGTTGTGATAAAGACATATCTACTGGGGTATCACAAATACCAGTCCGATGGCATCAGTTATTTACAGTCTATTCTGACAGTCTGACGGCGGGAGCTGAATGCAATATACATCCGAGTTTGAGAATGACACTGCGAACTACAAGGCAGACTGTTATTTAATGAAGAAGACTCCCAACATAGGAGCAGTAAAAAGAGATTGGAGTGTTCCTGCGTATGAAACATAAAGTCAGCGTGGTGATGCACCTAGTAACTAGATTGATACAGTACGCAGGTTCCTGGGATGAAAGGGTTGAATTATTGAATACATCTAAAATGGTGAGGCGATTATTCGTTGCGCTTGAAATTAATGAGCGTGATATTACTGAAACGTGAAGGATACAGAGGGGACTTCACAAGGTAGATGCTGAGAATGTATTTCCACACCTTGGCAGAGTCTCGAACTGAGAGACGAATAAGGAATATCGATTTGAAACTGAGATACAAAGAAATGTCTTCTTTCAGAAGGTCATGAAGTCTGAATTTAACTAACCCAAAGAATGCTTTTAGCTGGCTGGATTGGATTTTGACATATCAGCGAGTTGAGGGATATGAGGGGTTAGCAGGAGAGTGGAGTTCAGCCCTGGAGACTGAGAGAACGTCCCCATCATGGTGACCTCTGTCAGTGTGGGGAATTGAATCTGCGCTATTGGCCTCCCTCTGCATCACAAAGCAGCCGTCCAGCCAACTGTGTGGGAGCCTGCATAACTGTTTCAAACAGAAACGCTCACAGACAAAGGGCAAGAGAAACTTTCATAACAAGGAACAAGGTACAATTCAGGTACCAGTCAAGGTACCATCTGAGAATAAAATGTTCTCTGTTGGAAATTGTGGAAACAAGTGTTTAGATGCTATCTTGAGCTGAATGCAATAAAGTGACACAAGCAAAATAACTAGAATAATAATTGTCTTTATATATCGACAACTATTAAATAACAGTATATTTCTGATTGGTCTGTTGGAAGGATGCTGACTATTGCATGAAAGTAGAACGCTGATGGGACATATTGGTAGGAAAGTTCCTATAACATTGAGCTCAGGAGACAAAGGCTAGAGAGAGGAGGGAGAGGTGCTGCCTACAGCAGTGAGAATGTTGGAGCATGAGCCTTGTTCTGAGGTAGGTGCTATAACAGATGCACAGTGAATGTGAGGGAGCAGAGAGAATGCAATTACCCTTATCCTGACAGAGTGGGGAAGGTTATTGATGCTTGTCCTGTATTGCTGGACATTTCTTCAGACTGCAGATACTGTCCTGAGCTCAGACCATGCTTGGTGGGTCTGCTGGTGTGGCTTTCTTTGAGAAGAGAATGGTCGCCCTCTCCACTACCCCATCCAACAGGACATCAATGCCCCTGTCGATAAACCCGTGGTGTAACTGCCCCTTATGGATGGATAGAACTCTTAAAGATGGTGGAATCAAGGGTTAAAGGGATTAGGCAGGAACAGGATACTGATTGTGCATGATCAGCCATAATCATAATGAATGTTGGTGCAAGTTCGAAGGGCCGAATGGCCTGCTCTTGCACCTATTGTCTATTGTCTATTGTCTTATCTGCCATGATTGGTTTCAACTGGGCAGGGATCTGCGAACTGGGAAAGTTCAATTATTTGCCCACTGGCGTTTATTTTTGGCATCGGTGCCAGGGATCACGGAATATCCAGGGATTTCAGGCGATTATGAATACCTCCAACAGTGCTGAGTGGGAGAATCAGGCTGGCATTGAATGACAGGGACACCATGCAGTGGAGCGGGTAGTGAATGAGGTGAGTTTGATAAGATAGCACCAGGAAACTAGCTCAGTCTCATACAGACAATCGCCCAGACACCCAATGAAAATGATACTGAGAGAAATTAGTGTTAGATTCAGCCCAGAATCAAAGACTCTGCTGATCCCACTCCCAGGTACAACGCTGCAGAGCAAATCCTAATCCAAAACTCTCCATCATCTGAACTCACAGCAATATTCCATTCACCCATCATTGCTGGTAATGTTGGCTTATGTTGCCAGATGCTATCGACATGTCTACATTCAGAATTCTGAAACCTGTGAACATATCTTTCCATGATATTGTTTCTCAAACTCCCCCTCTCTGTCTATATCCCAAACTACTTCATTTACAGTCGTACAATCCTACTGCACGGAGACAGGCCCTTCAGCCAGAACTGGTCCATTCTGACCAAAATATCAGTCCACATTGACTCCATATTCCTGTACTTGGCCCATATCCATTTCATCCTTTCTTATCCATGCGTTTTCCGAACAAAATGCAGCGAGATTTTGTAACATCTAGAAAGGCATCAAGACAAATCTCGCTAAATCTACCATTCATCTCACTATGGTGCTCAGTTTATACAGAAACAGTTTGACTGCAGCTTAGATCAAAGAAGAAGAAGCAAACATTGGTGTAAGATATGCATGGAATCCAATGCTGCAGGAAAAACTTTGTTTATGTTATAAACAGGAAATTAGATACACGATAATTTGCAGGAAAACCTCAACAGGTCTGGTTGCATCTGAAGGAAGAAGGTCGAAAAGTGTGGTCCCCGAAAAGCACAGCCGGTCAGGCAGAATGCGAGGAGCAGGAAAGACTATGTTTCAGTCATAAACCCTTCGTTAGGTATTCATTTTAGAATTCACTGCATTTGCAGTTGTCACTTTCTCGCAAACCTTTGTCAGAAGAGAGCAGAGTAAATGTTTCAATCTGGGGAGTATACAACAGAACATTATTGGTTACCGATCTCCAGTGTATGCAGCTTTTTGTCTTATTTTAAATCAGCAATTATCTTGCATGCTGTAGTATTAATGGACCACTTATTCTGGATAGGACGAGAAGGGGTGAGGGCAGCTGTGCAGGCAATGTGTCAGTCACAGCTTTCGGCCCTGTCAATTAGAATGTGAATGCTGTGGTGAAGGTTAAGGAGGGCTTGACAGAGGCACCACGCTGGAATTCGACATCATCTGAACAGATGTGACAGATCCAGAGAAAGTTGGAGTAATAAGCCACTCACTCTGATGGTCGTTAGGTGGCAAAGTGGCTAGCAATAGTACCTTAAAACACCAATGACCTGGGTTCAATTCCACCCTTTGGTCATTCTTTCGTGGTGTTTGCTTTTTCTCCCCATGTTTGTGTGGGTTTCCTTCGGATGCTTGGTTTTTCTCCCACAGTCTAAAAATGCACAGGATAGGTTCAGTAGCCTCACTAAACTGCCCCAAAGTATCCAGGGAAAAGCAGGTTAGGTGGATTGTCTAAGGGAAATGTAGGGTCACTGGGGTAACATATGTGTGTGTTGGTCAGCATGTTATCTGGAGGGTCAGTGTGGTCTCGATGGGCCAAATGGCCTGTTTCCACACTGCAGGGTTTCTATAGTTTCTATTTAGCTGTCTGTGTTTGGAAACACTTCCCAGGATCCGGCCTACAAGTGCCGACCCAATTTGATTCTCAAAACATTTTACACCATCCGTTTGTCTGACATAACTCCATCAGCCACTTCTTGGCACTTTGGCACAGCTTATCAGGGTCCCGTTTTACTGTGAGTTAATCATCTTTACTGTCCACTACCTCACCAATTTTGGTATTACCTGTAAACTCACTAACCAAAATCCATTAGATCCTTGTGGTACACTGCTGGTCACAGGCCTCCAGTCCAAATAAAATATGCCACACCAGCATTACCTTCATCTCTTACCTTTGAGCGAATTATCTACAGCTCTCCCTGTATTCCATGTGATCTAACTATGCTTAACGGTTTACCACGTGGAACCTTTTTGAATGCCTTATTAAAGTCCATATCCTATTCCACAGTTCTATTTTTGTGCCTTCATCAATCTTATTCTTCACTTCTTCAATAAACTAAATCAAATTAGTGAGACAAGATTTCCCACATGCAAAGTCATGTTCACTATCGCTAATCGGAATTTACCCTGCCAAACACAAGTAAGTCGTGTCCCTCAGAATCCCTTCCAACAACTTACCCACCAATGACATCAGGCCCACCGGTCTATAGTTTCCTTACTTTTCCTTACCAACTGTTCTTAAACAATGGCACAACCTTACCTGTGGCTATCTATGATAAACATATCTCAGCCAGATATCAAACAATGACTTCCCTAGCTTCCCATAAGATTCTGGGGTACACCTGATCAGGTCATAGAACACAGATAAGTGCAGCACAGTACAGGGCCTTGAGCTGTTGATGTTGTGCCGGCAGTTTCTCCTACTCTAAGATCAGATTAACATATGTGCCTTTCATTGTACTAACGTCCAAGTGCCTATCCAAGAGTCACATAAAAGGTCAGAGAGAGTTATGTACCATAATGCATTTTAAGATGGCCAGCTTCTCATCTTCTGTAATCTGGACGCTTATGAAGATATCACCATTCATTTCCCCAATTTCTCTACCTTACATATCCTACTCCACAGTAAATACTGATGCAAAATATTTATGTAGTATCTCACCAATTTCCTGTAGTTTCACACATATGTCACTTTTCTGATCTTCAAAGGGCCCTGTCCTTTCCCTAGTTACTACTTTGACCTCAATGTATTGGTAGAATCTCTTTAAATTGTCCCTTACCTTATTTTCGAAAGATATCTAATGCCCCCAGTTTACCCTCCTCATTTCCCTCTTGAGTATTAGCCTACAGCCCTGGTACTCCTCGATGGATTCACTCGATCCCTCCTGTCTGTACCTATCATATGCTTCCATCTTTTTCTTGAACAGAACCTCAATTCCGCTCGCCATCCAGCATTCCCAACCAGCCTTGCATTGCTCATGAACCGGAACATACTCTATCTAGAACCCTGTAATCTCATTTGTGACGGCCTCCCACTTTCCTGTCACGATCTTCTCCCAAGCAGCTTTTGAAATTGCCAATATAAAACGTTCAAAGTTGGCCTGATTCAATTTAGAACTTTACCATTTATGTCAGGGCTGCTATTCTCCATAAGTATTTTAAAACTGTTAGTTACAGAATAACAGGCTCAAGAAGCAGAATGGTCTCCTCCTGTCCCTCTGCAACAGACTGGAGAGGCTGAATGGCCTCCTTCTATCTCTTTGTAACAGGCTCAATAGGCTGAATGGCCTCCTCCTGTCCCTCTGTAACAGGCTCAATAGGCTGAATGGCCTCCTCCTGACCATTTGCAACAGACTCGAGGGGCTAAATGGCTTCCTCCTGTCCATTTGCAATAGACCTAAGAGGCTGAATGGTCTCCTCCTATCCCTCTGCAACATACCCGAGAGGCTTTATGGCCTCCCTCTTTCCATCTGTAACAGGGTCGAGAGGCTGAATGGTCTCCTCCTGTCCCTCTGTAACAGACACATGGGGACAGAATTACCTTCTCCTATTCCTGAGCACCAGTCTCAATGCTCTGAATTATGTCACAAGGAGCAGCACTGCACAACGCCAATGGGCAATAAATAGTGGACACTGGTTTATTGTCTATGGAAGTGTCCCCACTGGTCACCTTATGCAGCCGGTCTGTTTATTTATCTCTATCTCCCTTTATAAACAGTATGTAATATAAACAGTCCTGCAGTGTCCTTGCACTACTCCCACATACACAGAAGAAAGAATAAGAAGATTGAAAGATTTATGGTCCGTCCCTAAACAACGCCCATCTATTCCGCCCAGACTGAGTAAATGTCCCCTTTTATTGGGACAGGAAAGGTGATGTAAAGAAGGGGTTAACTGAGCTTGTTTGTTTAGTGACTGTGATTAATGCCAGGCTCTATGGATTGTAATCATCCCAGTGGAGGGGTTCCATCTTTAAATGATAAATGGGTTCCGTTGAATGTGCTATTCCACAGTATGAGTGGGAGCACCACCGACTGCATTAAAAGAGTTAGGCAGCTCAAGCGATGCAGTGGGGAGCGATCAGAATCTGAGCACAAGTGTCTGGAATGTTCCAACAATGAATCAAAATCTGAGAACATTAGACTGGAATGTCTCAAGAATGGACAGGAGTTTATATTGGGATGTTTGGCTTCTTTCTACATATTATGGTCTAAACCCATTATGGTGGCGGATAGAATATGCACTTTACATTATTCGATATTTTTATTATCCAATCCTGGCTTTCGTTGGTGTCCCTGGTAAGTCTCAATGTTCAGTCATTAATTTTATAAATCATGATTGACTGTAATACTGTCCTTTCATTGACTCTATTATCATTGTCGCTGTTATTGTTCCTGCTGAGACTCTAAATCGAGATGTTCACTTTCCAAACCATTACTAACTGCAGCAATGAACTTGTTAATTCACTCTCTCCCTCCTTGTATCTGGCAGTGTTACTCATGGGTCTCTATGCTGACCTGTTTCGTTTCAACTGTGAAACATGATTCATTTTGGGCGGCACGGTGGCACAGTGGTTAGCACTGCTGCCTCACAGCGCCAGAGACCCGCGTTCAATTTCCGCCTCAGCCGACTCACTGTGTGGAGTTTGCACGTTCCCCCCGTGTCTGCGTGGGTTTCCTTCCACATTCCAAAGATGTGCAGGTCAGGTGAATTGACCATGCTAAATTGCCCGTATTGTTAGGTAAGGGGTAAATGTAGGGGTATGGGTCGGTTACGCTTCGGCGGGGCGGTGTGGACTTGTTGGGCCGAAGGGCCTGTTTCCACACTGTAAGTAATCTAATTTTATCACTGCCCTTGCTGCTTAAATATGGAAAGCATTGAGGTCACTGTGTTCTGTTCTGTTCTGGTTACAGATTGCATTTCGTCCCTCTGACTATATCCCATCCCCGGCCAATACGGAGCTGAAAAACACTGGCATAGTCTACACAGCTCCCCATACTGGGCAGAAAGTTCAGCTTACTGAGCAATACACTACCACGGTCTGCACAGCTCCCCATGCTGGGGAGATAGTTCAGCTTACTGAGCAATACACTAGCACGGTCTGCACAGCTCCCCATGCTGGGCAGATAGTCCACCTTGCTGAGCAATATACTGGTACAGCCTGCACAGCTCTCCATGCTGGGCAGATAGTTCATTTTCTAAGCAATATATTGGCATAGTCTGCAGAGCTCCCCAGTTAGTCACTCTGCCCTGTCGTTTTCCCCATATTTCACCAATATGGCCTATCTTAATTATCTATCTTAATTTCTATCTTAATTATCTGTTTCTATATTTAATGTGAATTTTTCTGTCCTTCCGTATCTTTCCCTGGCTTTGAGTTTTGGCTGCCTAGTGTATCGAGTGCTGACATTGTGAAACTCAGAAACAATAAAATGGTGTGTGTGGGCTGTTGTTCACTTCCCCGTGTGTCCCACGTTCCATGTTATATATGCAATCCTGCAGTGCTCTTGCACTACTCCCACACACATGGAATAAAGAAAAAAAAGCTGACAGTTGGACAGGAGGGATTCAGCAGTTTTGACTCACGTCTTTGAAACTTAATCTGAAGCTGTCCACGGAACACCTGTGTTTGTCCCTCTCAGCTGATCGTGTGGTCAGTAGCACGAGGAAGCCCCTCGAATATTATTGTAAAGGGACAGGCATTGAACTTGCGTCAGAGGCTGAGAGGTGCCCTTATAGAGGTTTGCAAAATATGAGCGGCATGGTTAGAGTAAATAGACAAAGTATTTTCCCTGGATTCGGGGAGTCCAGAAAAAGAGGGCATAGGTTTAGCGTGAAAGGGAAGGAGACCTAACGGGCAAGTTTTTCACACAGTGTAGTACGTGTATGGAATGAACTGCTGGAGGAAGTGATGGAGGCTGGTACAATTGCAACAGTTAAGAGGCATTTGAATCGGTATGTGAATAGGAAGCGTCAGAAGGGATGTGGGCTTGGTGCTAGCAGGTTGGACTAGATTGGGTTGTGATATCGGGTCGGCAAGGATAGGTTGGACCAAAACGTCTGTTTCCATGCTGTACATCTGTGTGACTCTATCATTCTATGAAAATCTTCTCACTGACTCCTGTTATTCAAAATTTAGTGGAGGTGTTGTGGATGGTTTGCTGGAGGGTGTGCTGTGAGCTGCCCCAGACATTTAGGGAGATCTGAGGATTTTGAGACCCAACTCTGGATGGAGCATGGGGACTGTAGTTACAGTCTCTGGGTCTGTAACATGAACAACAGATGGAGCAGAGGCTGCAGAGTGTGGAAGCTCTGAAACCAGAGCGTTAGTCTGTGTGGGGAAAGGGATCTGCCAAATCTGTCTGTGTCTTAACGAGGACGCACACATCTGACACCCTTGCATACACATGTGCACACACACACACGCTCTTTTTCTCACACACAAACACACATACACGCGCCCTCTCTCTCACTCTTCCCCCACCCCCCGCACACACACTCCGCATTTCTCACATGCATACACGCATAAATCTGTGGGGGTGAATTTGAATTTGCAGATTTGTATTTGCAAACGCATTCAATTTTGTTTTTTTTTAAAGAACATGCACTTTGTAGACCGTCAGTCAATGTGGCATTTTATAAATTTCTGCTTGGATCTAAAACCCGTCTGATTGCAGAGTACAACACAGACGGACTCCAAACAAGTCCTTCCCTGGCTTTGTTCCGGGGAGGTAACATCTTCGCAAACATAATAGATTTATTTGCGGAAGTGAAAATTGATAGCATGGAAAAAGCTGTAGATGTTATATAATGGTAAGGTTTTTGATGAGGTAAGCTGACGGAGAAGGTGTAATTGCAAGGGGTCCAGGGTCTACGAGCTAAGTTGATGGAGAACAGGCTGGGCAGCAGCAGACAGAGAGTTGCAGTGGAAGGGAGTTTCTCAAACTGAAGAACTGTTCTGGGTGGTGTTTCACAGGGTTTAGTGTTGGCACCGGTATTGTTTATGATATACATAAATGAACTAAATGAAGGTAAAGGTGGTCTGATTCATAAGTTTGCAGATGGCACTACGATTGGTGGAGAAGCAGAAAGTAAAGGGGACTGTCAGAGAATGCAGCAGAAAATAGATAGATTGGAGTGTTATGCAGAGAAATGACAAATAGAGTTCAATCTGGACAAATGTGAGATGATGCATTTTGGAAAATCCAATTCAAGAATGAACTATATGGTAAATGGAAAAAAGCCCGGGGCGAAAATGATGTACAGAGATCTGGATGTTCAGATCCATTGTTCCTTCGAGGGGCAGATTTATAGAGTGATCAAGAAGGCATACAGCATACTTTGCTTCCTGCATTCCACCATTTTAAGAAGGGCAGAAAAGAGAAAGTGGCGAAGTACAGACCAGTTAACTTGTCATCCACAGGAGGGATTCTGTTGGAGTATACTTAGTACAAGAGATGACAGGTCATGTTACAGTTGTCTATGGTTTTGGTTCAACAACATTTCAAATAGTTCATAAAGTTCTGATCGCCACCTTACCAAAAGCATGTGGATGCTTTGGAGAGGGTGCAGAGGAGTTTCAACAGGATATTTCCTGTAATTGGAGGGAACTGGCTATGACGAAAGGTTTGGTAGATTAGGATTATTTTCATTAGACTGACGGAAGTTCGGGGGACCTGATTGAGTTCTACAAAATCATGAGAGGTATAGACATGGTGGATAGCAAGACGCTTATTCCCAGAGAGGGGTACTCAATTTCTAGTGGTCAGGAATTCAAGATGAGAGGGAAAATGTTTATGGGAGATATGTGCAGAAAGTTCTTTGCACAGAGACTGGCAGATGCCTGAAACGCAATGCCAGCGCAGGTGGTAGACCTGGTCACGATAGCGACATTTAAGATATATGTAAGGACAGACACATTAATGGATCGGGAGCAGAGGGATATAGAACCTTCGAAAATAGGTGACAAGTTTAGATAGAGGATCTGGATGGGTGCCGGCTTGGAGGACCCGAAGGATCTGTTCCTGTGCTGGATTTGACTTTTTTTGTTGTTCTCGGTAAATACTGGCGCAAAGTGTCTGTCCATATTTGAAAGGAAAATGAAAACAAGGCCAAATATGGCACAGTGAATGTGTGGACAGGGTAATTTATTGTAGAGAACAGAAAATTGACAGGGAGGCGAAACTGATACATTATGTCTGCCTTCACGGACGAAGATTCAGAAAATATGCCAGAAATACCATATGACGTTTGTAACTAAACACTAAAATCATTCATACGAGTGACGTGGTAGTATATGATAACATACCTGGATTAAGGATTGATAAATCTGACAAGCCAGATGTACTTCATACTGCAATTTCAGAGAAAGCAGCAATACATAGATGGATTGTATTGTGGATGACTGTATTTATCCGCATTCAATTTGAAAGTATATAAATGAATTCCAACGATTTAAGAAGGGAAGAAGAAGGAGAATGGAAAACTACAGACCAGTTTACTTGTCATCTGCAGGAAATAATTTTTTGCAATCTATCATAACGAATGTGATATTGGACACTGAGAAAGGAAAAGCAAACTTCAAGAGAATTATTCGGCATTTATGAAAGGAAAGTTATAATTTACAAACGTTTTGTTTGAAGATATATCTTGTAGACCTAACCATAGAGAAGCAATGGATGCGATATAGTCAAATATTCAGGAGGATTTTTAATCAGCACACATAGTAACTTAGCAGAAAACATTAAAGCAAAGGGTATTGGGAGGAACATATACAAACAGGGAAGGTAATAGTTAAGTTTGTCTTCATTTAAAGGGATTCCAGATACAGACGATGAAGGGTCAACTAGACTCAAATCGTTAACTTCCACCCTTTTACTGATGCTGTCTGACTCACTGGGGTGTCTAGCATTTGTTAGTTTCAATTCAGATTCCAGCTTCTGCAGTAATTTGTTCAGATGAGCAGTGAAAACATTCTGCACCAGTTACACAGAATGCTGGTGAGACTGTTCCTGGAGCTGAAAAATGTGTTGCTGAAAAAGAGCAGCAGTTCAGGCAGAATCCAAGGAGCAGGAGAATCGACGATTCCGGCGAAAGCCCTTCTTCAGGAATGCTTATGCCCGAAACATCGATTCTCCTGCTCCTTGGATGCTGCCTGACCTGCTGCGTTTTACCAGCAACACTTTTGTCAGCTCTGATCTCCAGCATCTGCAGTCCTCAATTTCTCCTAGACTGTACCTGGAGCATTGTATACAATTTTGACTTCTTGACGTCATTAAAATATAATGATCCCATATACTGAATGGACATTCTCCAGATTAATCCCTCAGATAGCAAGGTTCTCTGCCGACGAAACTTGGCCTGAGATCAAGGCGGGAATCTATTTGTGAATCTGGTGAACATTGATAGATTGATATATGAGAGCTTCATGTTTGTTTTACTTGGGAGAAGGAGGATGCAGAGACAGAATTCGAGAAGATGGGCTGAGAAGCTCTTGAGCAGATTGATGCAAGATGTGGACAGGGATTGATAGTTTTGGCTGGGTATAAAATTGGACACGTCCCTAGTTCCAGTTCAGTTACATCTCAGGCTGCTGTTGCAGACAAGGGATGAAAAGCGCTGATGAAAATGTTTAAATACAATCTGGTCACAGGTAAGGTGCCGAGGACTGGAGAACACCCTTTATTGGAAGGGTTGTAACGATTAACCAAGGAACTACAGACCAGTGAGTACCAGATCACTGTTCGAGAAACTATTGCAGAAAATAGGTGGTTGTCGAAGACTGTTTGTGTGTCAGTGCTGTGTCCCTTATTATTTGTGGTATTCATAAATGACATACATGTGAACTGAAGGGGCATGGGGTGAATGTAATAATTAGGTTTGTGTCTGACACATAGATTACTCGGGTGTTTGGCAGTGAGGAGAAAGGTCTTGCGTTACAGGAAGATACAGATGGAATGGTCAGAAGGGCAGATCAATGGCAGATGGAATGTACCGCTGATAAATATGAGGTGATGCACTTTGAAGGAAGGAACCAGACAGGGGAGGACTCAATAAATAGCAGCAGACTCGCATGTTCAGAGGGTGCTTCTCCACACATCCCTGAATGTGACGGAACTGGGTAATAGATTAGTTAAGAAGTAATTGGAGACAGCAGGCATAGCCTTTACTAATCGAGGCATAGATTACAAGAGCTATATAGTACTTTGGTTAGGCCAAAATGGAATACTGTGTGCAGTTCAGGGATCCACATTACACGAAAGATGTGATTGCACTGAAAGTGTCGCAGAGGAGATTCAACAGGATGTTCCCTGGAATGGAGCATATCAGCTATGGAGGGAGGTTGGTTACTCGGGTTGATTACTTTGGAGCAGAGAAGACTGAGGGCAACGTGATTTCGAAGACCAAGATTACGAAGGACAGGGTAGATAGACAGCAGTGGTTCCTTTAAGTCAGTGGTTCCTTTAACTCCAAGAACAAATGAGCACACTTTAATGTGAAGGGTTTGAGGTTTAGAGAGGATTTCAGGATGGTTTTTCACCCAGAGGATGTTGGCGTCTGGAATGCATTTTTTGAGAGGGCAGTTGTTGTGGGTCATCGCACAGCCATTAAAAGCTACGTGGACAAGCACTTGAAGTGTCACAACACTCACGTCTATGGGTCTGATGTATGAAAGTGGGACTAATGTAGATTGTACTGTATTTCTGAGTGTACGGAAATTGCTTCTGTGATTGTATGGTTGTGGAAGATCAATCACTGAGCTGCCTAAGACAGGAAATGATGGGTTTATGAAGCGTACATTAAGAAGAGTGAAATGTAAAAACTTTTCAACATACAGTATACCAAGATGAAATGTTAGAGAAAATCATTGTATCTTCCTTACAGGCTGAAACCAGAGAATAGGAAAATGGCAGGACTATGACGCAACCACTTCTGTTCTGCCTTCACAAAAGAAAACATTTCAAAAAGTAAACTCCAAGCACTTCTCAGTCTACTGAGAAAAAGTAAATAGAATCAAATCTGTACATAAACAGTTTTGGAGAAATCATTTTGACTGAAATATGACAAATCCCCATGACCTGTTAATCTTCTCGTTGATTACTAAGGGAGGTGGCCAAGGTAACAATGAATACTCTGTTTACCCTCTTCCAAATGATTGATGATTCTGGAACTGAATTCACAGATTTTTACCCTCTGACCTTAAACCTATGTCCTCAAGATTTGGAGGGTGCAACCCCGGGGAAAAGACATTAGCTATTGACACTATCCATTCCACTTGTGAGTATATAAACTTTTATGATTACTTCTCAATCGCTGATGCTCCAGGGAAAATAACCCTGGCATATTCAGCCTCTCCATAAATCTCAAAGCATCCAACGCTGGATGTTTATAAATCTTTTCTAAATCCTTTCAAGTTTCACACATCCTTCCTCGAAGAGCAAGACCGTAATTGTACGAAGTATTCAATAGTGGCCTAACCAATGTCCTGCACAGCCAAAATATAAACTTCCAACTCCTTGATTCAATGCATTGTCCAACAACGACAAGCATATCAAACACCTTCTTCAATATCCTATATACCTGCAAAGCCACTTTCAAAGTACTATGAACCTGCTCTCCAAGGTCGCTTTGTTTAGCAACAGTCCCCAGGGACTTAACATTAAATGTATAAGCTAAGCCTTGATTTTCCTTTCCAAACTGTAGCACTTCACATTTATCTAAATTAAATTCATCTGCAACTCTTCAACCTATTAGTCCATCTGATCAAGATCCCGTTATAATCTGAGGTAATCATTTTCTCTGTCCTATGCATCTTCAATTTTGGAGTCAAATATGAACTTACTGACCATACCTCCTGTGTTCACATCCAAATCAATTATGTAAATGATGAAGAGCAGTGGAACCAGCACCAATCTTTATGACACACCACTGGACACGAGCCTCCAGCCTGAAAAAAAAACCCTTCACCACAACCCTCTTCTTCTATTTTTGAGCCAGTTCTGTATTCAAATGGCTAGTTCTCCATGAGATCTCACCTTGCTAACAAGTCTTTCATGGGGAACCTTGATGAATGCCTTACTGAAGCCAATATAGATCATGTCACTGCTCTGCCCTCATCAATGCCTTTTGCTACTTCTTAAAATAAAAAGTAATCCCGTTCGTGAGACATGACCTCCCATGCAGAAAGCCATGTTGACTTTCCTTTATCAGTCCTTGCATTTCCAAATACATGTAAATCCTGTTGTTAGGATTCTCTCCAACAACTTGCCCACCACCGATGTCAGGCTCATAGAATACTTGTCTATTGTTCCCTGGTTTCTCCTTGCCAGTTTGTTTAATAATCGCACCACATTTAGTCAGCCTCGGGTATTCCAGCACCTCAGCTATGGCTATTGATGATAAGAACATCTCATCAAGATTTCCAGCAATCGAGCTTCCCACAGAGTTCTTGTGTATATCTGATCCGGATCTATGAAGTGCATTGTGATTACACATCATTTGATTCGTGAATGGCATGAACGTCCTCAGAAATGATAGATGTGGGTAAAGTTACAATGTTTAAAAGACATTTTATTAAGTACAAGAATAAGTGAAGGTTTGGAAAAATATGTTCCAAGCACTGAAACGTGGGTCGAGTTTAGTTTGAGATTATCGTTAGAATTGAGTGTATGGGCTGATATGTCTGTTTTCAAACCCCCTGTATAACTCTATGCTTGCATGTGTGTTTGTATGTATCTGCATATTTCTGTCCGCGCTTGTCGATTTGCGTGTCTCTATATGTGTATCTATCTCTTTGTGTATTCTGCATTAGTGTGTGTATGTATGTTTGCATCTCTATTTCTGCATCTGTGTGGAATGGGAACTGTTTTGTTTTGGTGTGAATCATTGAATGGTGTTCAAAGCCTCCCTTCCTCCCCTCCCTCTCCCTCTGCCTCTCCCTCTTGTGCTGAACATGATACAATGCCATGCTCTATTGGAGCGTTTTATGTCTTTTCAATCCTTTCTTACATCTAAGATTATTTGTAAGGGTAAATCACTAAACATTGCATTTTACTGGATGTGTGTGTGCGTGCCTGTGTGTGTGCATGTGTGTATGTGTTTGTGTGCGTCAATGTGTGTGTCTGCATCTGTGTGTGTGTCTATGTGTTTGTATGCCTGTGTGGGCAGCTGTGTGTATGTATGTGCGTCTGCGTGTGTATGCATGTATTTGTGTATCTGTGTGTGTTAGTGTGTGTCATTGTTCTGTGTGTGTGCGTGTCTGTGTGTGACTGTTCATCTGTGTGTGTGTGCATGTGTGTGGGGAATTTGGGTGTCTGTGTATGGGTGGTTGTGGGTATCTATCTGTGTGCGCGTGAGTTTGTGTGTGTGCTTGCCTGTGTGTTGGTTTGTATGGGTGTGTTTTCTGTGTGGTTTACGTCACTGAGTGTGAACTTCTGTCTGTATGCCTGTGTGTATGTCTGTCTGTTTGTGTATCTTTGTGCCTATGTGTGTGAATGTGTCTATGCGTGTTTGTGTCTGTGTGTTCGTGTGTTTTGCATGTGTCTGTGCCTGTGTTAGGGTGTGTCTATTTGAGTCTATATATCTGTTTGTATGTGCCTGTGTTAGCGAATATGTGCATGTGTGGGGATTGTGGGTGTGCATGTGACTGTTTGAGTATGTCTGTCTGTGTGGGTGTGTGTGTGTCTGTGTGTGTATCTGTTTGTGTGTGTATCTGTGTGCGCCTGTGTGTGCCTGTGTGTGAGTCTATGTGTGCGCGTGTGGGGAGTGTGAGTGTCTGTGTGTGGAGGGAGAGTGTCGTTGTCTTCGTGGGTGGGAAGTGTGGCTGTCAGTGTGTTTGTGTGTGTGTCGTTACGTGTGTCTGTCTGTGTCTGAGTCTGTCTGTGTATTTGTTTCTGTGTCTGTGTGTCTGCGTGCGTGTGTCTGTCTTGAAAGAGTGTGGTGCTGAAGAAGCGCAACTGTTCAAGTAGCATCCAAGGAGCAGGAGAGTCGAAATATCGAGCATAATCCCTTCATTAGGAATTAGGCTTGTGGCCAAGCGGTCTGAAGGATAAATGGAAGGCGGTGGTGTTGGGGGGGGCGGGGAGGGGGGGGGGGGGGGGAAGTAGCTGGGAAGGCGATTGTTAAATGAAGGTGGGCTGAAGGTGATTGTTTAGAGTGGAAGGTGGAGTGGATAGGTGGGAAGGAAGACGAACAGGTTGTACAGTTCAAGAAGGAGGGGCCGAGTTGTAGGGTTGGATCTGGAATAAGGTGGGGGGAAAGGAAATGACGAAACTGGTGACATCTGTGGCTGTGTGTGTTTTGTGTGTGTGTGTGTCGGTCGGCGTGTGTACATCTCTGTGTGTCTGTTTGTGCACCTGCATGTCTCTCTGCATCTGGGCATGTGTGTGTATCTGGGTGTGGGGTAGCTGTGCGTATATGTGTGTGTATGTGTGTCTGTGTTGAAAGAGTGTAATGCTGAAAAAGAACAACCGTTCAGGTAGCATCCAAGGGACACTGACAGGGTGAATGGCTTTTCACATATCAGCAAGTTGAGGGAAGCAGGGGGTTAGCAGGAAAGTGGAGTTGAGCACTTGATTAGATCAGCCATGCCCTTATTGAAAGACAGTGCAGGCTTGAGGGGCCGAATATCCTACTCCTGCTCCCATTTCTTATGTTGTCATGTTATTCTTTTGGAAAGTAACTGGAAGTTGTGTTGTACAACGTTACATTCAAGGAGAGCAGAAGATGTTTTGAGTTAACCCTGGATGGGGTATGGGAACTGCATTCCCAGTGAACCTGGGTCTGACCCACATCTCGAGCAGAAGTTATAGAGAGGGGAAGACTGGAAAGATGGATTGGGGGTGGCGGTTCACTTCCTGACCCAGCCTGGATTTTCCAAGTACATTTCCGAAACTACACCTAACCATCGGAGTGGCTTCGATCTGCCCCTGTGTAGCAGGTCCGAAGAGCTGAATGGAACATCAGAATGTAGGGCTGAGGGACACGAGTGTGCGCGTGTAAGTCAGTCGGCGTATGTACGTGTCTGTGTATCTGTTTGTGCGTCTGTGTCACTCTGCCTCCGGGTGTGTGTGTGTGTTTGTGTGGTTGTGAGTGTGTGGGTGTGGTGTTTCTCTGAGTATGTGTGTGTATCTGTGTGCAGCTGTATGTGTACCTGCGTGTGTGTTTGTTTCTGTGAGTGTGTCCATCGATGCATGTATCTGTTTTTTACTGCATCTGTGTGTGTATGTGTGTGTGTCTGTGTGTGTCTGTGTGTATGTGTATGCGTGTCTGTTTGTGTGCGCGCGCGTGTGTGTGACTATGTGTGGATTGTGTCTGTGTATCTATGTATGTGTGTTTGTGTGTCTGTCTGTGTTTGGATAGTGCTGTGAGCTGCTACCCTCCCTCTATCCCTCCCAAACTGAATCCCTAATGATTATCACCCTCCACTCCCACGTGTACAGTTGTATGGGGAGGCCAGCAGAGACTGGCAGCAACAGAAAGCTCAGCCGGTCTGACAGCATCTGTGGACAAAAGTGAATGGACCCTTCATTGGATCTCGTATCTGGGGGGTTCTACATTACTGTAAGCACCATAAAGACTGCAGACTCACCTCACACTGATGCACACAGATAGATACACACTAATGCCGAGTCATAGAGACACTCACTCATACACAGAAACACACAGAGACATGGAGTGCCTGTCAGTAGTTCTCTTGCTCCATGGTAGCCTTGTCAATATTTCAATATTCTGTCTGGTGTTTGCCAGTGTTTAGGTCTGTCCTCAGGGAGTGTGTTAGTATTGCACTTGATCACAATAGTGAGTTAGTCAGTATTTCTGTGTGGAGTGTGACTGTATGGAAATTTCAATGTTTGCAGATACCAAACCTGGATGAATTTTAAAGTTCAGGGAGATCAGCATGGAACTTTAGCAGGACAGTGACACAATGGCGTAGGGTTCAGGTTTGTGGGAGATCAGAATCAATGTGAGGTGCAGTGTGAGGTGATGCACCTTTGTAGGAATAACTCTGAAATCAATATAATACATTCTGTACCAGTATAAAGGGGTGTTGGAGCAGAGGGCACTGCGTGTATATGAGCACAGATTATTGAAGATGTCAGGACAAGTGTGGAGACCAGAAAATATTACAGATTGGTTTCAGTATCTGAGCTGTTTACAGGAGGAAGTGAAGGAGGGAGCCTCCATGCTCCCTTCCTGGGAGGTGGTGGTGGTGATGCGATGTGAGCCTACCATTCTGCCCACCGAGACCTTGGGGATTCATTTGTACCAGCTCAACCTAAAAGGGAGATGGCATCAGGGCCACGGATTTTATGTTGTGTTGGGGTGAATAGAACTGCCAGTGGGTTTAAAGTGAGAATTGCTCGGTTGGTGGGACGTGGATGTTTCAGAATCTCCACACGAGGCATCCTGGTACTCTCTGGCTCCTATCAGAGTCCTCCCCACATGTCGGGTGGGGGTGACGGAATGTATCTCATGCACTACACATAAGCCACTCCCGACTTGGCCCGTTCTGTCCTATTTCAGACTGTTTCTCCTGGAATGGGAGAAAAGGAGGGAGAAGGGTAGGAGTGGGTGGCCTTGCTGTTAATGCTGGTGTAGGTGGGGGACATGGTGAGGTGTCCGGAGAGAGTCAATCCACACAGTTTTATCTATGCAGTGTTATTGGTGTGGGATGTAAAGTGGAGGGAGAGAGAGAGAAAGGGAGACTGCTGGCAGTAGTGAGAGTGGTGGAGCATGAGCCTTGTTCAGAGGTCGGTGCTATAACAGATATGCAGTGAGTATGAGGAAGCAGAGAGAATACGGTGACCCTTGTCCTGACAGAACGGGAAAGGTTATTGGTGCTTGTCGTGTATTGCTGGACATTTCTTCAGACCGCAGAAACTCTACTGAATTGGGTGGTGAGTTCAGACCAAGCTCGATGGGTCTGGTAGTGTGGCCCACTTTAGGAAGAGAATGGTCCTCCTCTGTACTAGCCCATCCACCAGGACTTCTGTGACTCTGTTGACAAACCGTTGTGTAATTGCCCGTTATCTGCCATGCACAGGGTAAACTGTGCAGGGCAGCTCAAACCGGAGAAAGCTGAACTGTGTGCCCTTCGGCCTTTTGAAGATGGCACCAGTGTCAGGGATCACGGAATATCTAAGGTTATGCGGACGTTCATGAGTACCTCCAACCATGAAGGAAAATCGAGCTGGCATTGAATGAGAGGAATGCCATGGGGTGGGATAGGTAGTTAATGAGGTGAGTTCGTTGAGATATCAACAGGAAACTAGCTCAGTCTCATACTGACAATCCTTCTGTTATACTCAGTGAAAATGTTACTGTGGTAAATTATTGTTAGATGCAGCCCAATGTGTCGAAGATTCTGCTGACCCTAGTCACAGTTACAAAACTGCCAAACAAATGCTTATCCTCAATACTCTCCGTCATCTGAACTCACACCAGTATCTGATTCACCCATCATTCCTGGAAACACTGGCTCATGTTGCAGGATACCGTTGAAATGTCTTCATTTCAGAATTCTGTATCCTGGGAACACATCCTTCCATGACATTGACTCTGAATCTCGCTCTCTCTGTCTATTACCCAAACGCCTCCCATTTGTTGATTCTTAAACTGATTTGCTTGCCATCTTTCCCTGGCTGTGATGTTCACACCCACAGCATCCTTGTGTCAAGATACAATGGAGATATGGAGCTGTAAATGGATTGGAGCTTTACATCCTGTTACTTCCAGCATGGGCTGCAAGTTTTCCCACAGTGGGCAGTGATCTAACACAGTATTACTGAGCAATGCACTGAGATGATGGACACATTCCACACTCTGGTCGCATATCTCATTTTGGTTTATAAATCAATGCACTGCTGTGGTCTGCATACTCTGGGTAAATTGTGGTTGCATTGCACATTACACCAACCTCGTCTGCACAGTGCTTCCTGTTGAACACATTTCTCATCTGGGTTTATAGATCAATGCACTGCTACAGTGTGCCCAGTGTACTGCTCTGGACTGATTGCAGCGTGGTGTTCAGCGGTACACTAGCCTGGACTGCGCAGTGTTCCATGCTGAACAGATATCTCCTCTGGGTGTATGGTGTCTGGTCTGGTTCGCTGAGGTGGATTGAGAATGTGATATAACTAATCCTTTCAGTTGATATGGCAATACCTTTATTTTTATTCTCATTCATGTGATTGGACCCTCCAAATTCTGACTCCTCCGGCCAGTCTCATTCCCGAACGATAGAGTCTACCTCTATCGCTCGGCAACATGTTGTTGATGAATAATTGTCCAGTTTTAATGTGAACAATTGTGCTGACTATTTCCCTCGCCTTTGGCATAGCTCACCCTGGAGCATCAGGATTAATCACGATAAACCTCAATAAGGTCACTCCTCAGAAACAACGCTCCTGGGAATATAGCCCCAGCCCATTTTCTCATTTACTACTCTCTGTGTAGCTCAACATCACTTGCCACCACCGCCCCACCCAACAATGTCAATATACTTGGAAATCTTTTTGACATGCTTTCTAGTTTAACAACATATTTCCTACAGCAGTGAGAACAAAATTAAAGGCAGTACTACAGAACTGGCAGAACATAGCGTGTAAGCAAAAGTGAATATTGCAGAGACGGGAGATTACAGTCGAGAGTGCGGTGCTTGTAAAGCACATCAAGTCAGACAGCATCCGAGGAGTAAGAGAATCAATGTTTCGGGCAAAAGCGCTATTCCTGATTAAGGACTTTTGCCCAAAACGTCGAATTTTCCTGCTCCTCCGATGCTGCCTGACACGTCCTGTTTTTCCAGGACCACACTCTTAACCCAGTATTAGTCCTTCTTCAAAGATAGTAAATTCCCTTTCCAGATGGTCGATGGTGCCATCCAGAACATTTTATCCATTTCCCATACCTTTGCCTTCAACAATCGCCCCTCCAAATTCAACAGGTAAAAAACATCCTGTTCCTCACCTTCCATCCAGCCAAATTTCCAGAGAAAATGCATTATCCTCCCCCATCTGCGCCACCTCCAAACAGGCCTCCACCACCAGGGATATATTTCCCTCCCCACCTCGATCTGCGTTCCATAAAGAACATTCCCGGCGTGACTCCTTTGTCAGTTCCACGCCACCCAACAACCTACCCGCCACTCTTGGCACCTTCCCCTGCCACCACAAGAATTAGAAAAGCTGCACCCTCACCTCCCCCTCACCTCCGTCCGAGACCCCATAGAATTCTTCCACATCCTTCGGAGTTTTACCTGCACTTCCACACACATTGCCTACACTACCCATTACTCCTGATGTCTCCTCGACATTGGGGAGACCGGACACCAATGTGTGGAACACTTCAGAGAACATCTCTGGGACACAAGCACCAACCAACCCCGTGTCTGAACACTTTAACTCCCCCTTCCACTCCTCCATGGACATGCAGGTCCCGGGGCCTCCTCCACCACCAAACCTTAACCACCCGACGCCTGGAGGAAGGAAGGCTTAACTTTTGCCTTGGGACCCTGCAACCACATAGGATCAATGTGGATTTCACCAGTTTTCTCATTTACCCTCTCTCCAACTTATCCCAGTTTTCAACCTTCCAACCCCATCCTACCTGTTCAACTTCCTTCCCATCTATCTGCCGCACCCTCCTCTCCCACATATCATCTCCAACCCTTCCTTCATCTACCTATCAAATTATTAGTTATCTTTCCCAACCCCATCCCCTTCTCATTTATCTCTCAGTTCGCTTGGCCACAAGCTTCATTCCTGATGAAGGGATTAACAAGAAATGTCAATGTTCTTCTGATGCTGCCTGACCTGCTGTGCTTTTCCAGCACCACTTTCTCGACTCTGACCTCTAGCATCTGCAATCCTCTCTTTCTCTCTTGCGTTAATGTATCCAGAAATTTCCCCAGCAGACATCTTATGCAGCTGCTCTGGTATTTTATCCCTTTCCCCTTTTTAAACAGAGTGGGACATATACAGCCCCGCAGTTCTCTGGAAAGACTCCCACGTACAAGGAAAAAAAATCTATCGTCCGTCCGTCAGTAACCCTCATCCATTCCATCGAGACTGAGTAAATATTCTCTTTTATTACGATATGAAATGTTATGTAAGGAAGGGGTTAACTGAGCCTGTTTGTTCGGTGACTGTGATTAATTTTCGCCTCCATCGACTCTAATTATCCCAGTGGAGAGTTTCCATCTTTTAATGATAAATCGGAATCGTTCAATGTGTTATCCCATAGTATGAGCGGGAGCAACATCGACAGCACTAACAGGGATAAGGAGCTCCAGATGGAGAAGGGGAGGAGCGATCACACACTGAGAACATTAGTCTGGAATGTTCCAACAACGAACAGGCATTTATCCGATTATATTTCATCCCTTTCGCTATATTAAGATTGGCTGTCATTATCATGGCTGATCTATTTTGCACTTCGCATTATTCAATATTTTTATTATCCTTTCCTATCTATCGTTGGTGTCCCTGGTAAGTCGCACCGTCCAGCTAATTTTTTTTCTAGAAACTAGTTATGACTGTGTTACTGTTCTTTCATATAGTCTTCACTTCTTGTGACTATTATTGTTCATGTTGAGACTCTGAATCCAGATATTGACTCCACAGACCACTACTAACTGCATCAGGGAACTTGTTCAATTAATTTCTCCTTCCTTGCTTCTGGCAGTGTTACTCATTGGTCTCTGTGTTGACCTACTCAGTTTCAGATGTGAACCATTGTCTCACTATCCTTGTTATTTAAATATTGGGAGTGTGGAGGTCATTGCCCACTATTATGTTTACAAACTCCATTTCCCCCCAGAGACTCCATCCCATACCTGACCAATATTTATTTAATTCAATTCTTGGACTTCGGAATCCCTGGCTGGCCAACATTGACAGCCCATTCCTATTTGCCCTGAAGCAGGTGGTGGTGAGCTGCCTTCTTGAATTGCTGCAATCCACTTGCTGTTCGTTGACCCATAATGCCATTAGGGAGGGAATTTCAGGATTCTGACCCAACGACTGTGAAGGAACAACGGTATATTTCCAAGTCAGGGTGGTGAGTGGCTTGGAGGGGAACTTGCAGGTTGCGTATGACACAGACGAATCACAACTTTGGTGATCCCTTTGGCCATGAGCTGATTCCTGACACCATGCCCTGACCATTATTAATTTTAACTACTCACCGCTCCAGAATGTACTTCACTGGCTTAACCCATCTGCTGTTTGAACCTTGAGCCGTGAAATACAGACTTAATGATGACAACAATCTGCTGCTGACACTCTCAGGTTGAAACCTGCAGAAACAAATCTGCTTCGGGCTCAGACAAAAGTCCCATCCAACTGACGTTCCTGAACACGCTGATCTATATCGCTATAGTGTCTGTAAATATCTTTCTTTTAATATTCTCAGACACGTAAACTCATCTGTCCATGAAACATCCCTCAGTTTCTTTCTGTCGCTTATCCAAATCCCTGAGAGTTGTTCATATTTAACCTGGTTTCCTTTCAGTGTATTTTCTCTCATGCAATGATTTTCACATTCAACCATCCCAACTGCACGCCCCCCACCACTTGCATACACACGCGCACACGCACAATTTGTACTGGTCTAATGGAGATAGAAATCTTTCCCAGCTCTGTGTATTTGATATGTGTATCATTCTCATATGATAGTAAACGTTTCCAATACTCCCCATGCAGGGCAGAAAATCCAGTTTACTGGGCACTAGCATGGTCTGCACAGCTCTCCGTGTTAGTCGGTAATCTTCTCCCAGTTTATGTTGCTTGAAGTGTTCTGTGAAGCCAATTTAGAATTTGATTAAACAAACCATTTCAGCTGTTCTAAAAATACCTTTTTTCAATATTCTCATTCTTGTAATTTTGCTCTCTAAGAGTCAATCCTCCAGTTAGTCACATTACCCAGTCTTTTTCTCCTTATTTCCACAACATGCTTTCAGTTAATTAACTGACTGTTTCTGTCTTTAATGTGAATCGTTCTGTCCCACTGTATCTTTCCCTGGCCTTGGTTTTTGGCTCCCTTGTGTATAGAGTACTGACGATGTGAAGTTCCAAAACAGTGAAATCGTGTGTCTTGTGCTTTTGTTCACTTCTCGGTGTGTCCCATGTGGTGTTCCATGTACAGGTCTGGCTGTTGTTCACTTCCCAGTGTATTCTATGTGATGGTCCATGGACAGAGATTTGTGCGTCGGCTTGTTCTTCACTTCCCGGTGTGTCCCATGTGGTGTTCCATGGACAGGGGATGTGTGTCGGGCTGTAGTTCACTTCCGGATATGTCCCATGTGGTGTTCCATGTTCAGGAGTCGGGGTGTCTGTCGGGCTGTTAATCATTTCCCGGTGTGTTCCATGGCGGGGGTGGGGGCTGTGTGCCTGGCTGCTGTTCACTTCTCGGTGTGTTCCATATGGTATTCCATGTATTCCATGTTCCGGGGTTGGTGTGACTGCTTTGACTCACGTCTTTGAAAAGTGGTCTGTGCCTGTCCACTGAACATCTGACGTCTGTGTTTGTCCCTCTGAGTTGATCGTGTGGCTAGAAACATGAAGAATCCCCTTGAGCATTATTGTAAAGGGCCAGGTGTCGAACATCTCTGACAATGCTGTCACTTTTTTAAAAAGGTTATTGTCTCATTTTCTTTGAAGAGAGATCTTAAATGCTGTACTGTCTACTGCAAAAAGCTGAAGTAAATAACTTAGGAGGCTTGTAGGGTTTTTTTCATTAATAATGATAAAAATGGCCAGCTCTCACATACCAGGCTTTACAGTTTTTCTGAGCTATAACAGTTACCAGGTCCTTACAGTCGGAGATAGGTTGGATGCTTCAGTAAATTATCCCTCACTGCTATTCTCTCTGAAATTTGTCTATGTTGTGTCCTCCTGGATTGGAGAACTGCGTGCAAGACTGATTGACCTTGGATGTGCCTTTTTGCCAAGGGATGAGTTTAAGGGATGTTAGTACATTGGAACAGTTCTTTAGTAGACGGTACTGTATCTATTATTCTGTTAAGATTCCCAGAAAAGTTATTATAAACTCCTCTTCTTTTTGTATATATTTTTATTAGAGAGTTTAAATAAATTGTGTTTGCTTAAAGTTACGTGATTTGACCAGCCGCATCACATCTGGAACACCCGTTTGACAACTGCATTTACTGTAAGGTATTGGGACGGCACAGTGTCTCAGTGGTTAGCACTGCGGACTCACAGCACCAGGGACGTGGACTCAATTCTCACGTATGACTGTGTGGCGTTTTCACATTCTAGCTGTGTCTACATGGGTTTCCTCTGGGTGATATGGCTTCCTCCCACAATCCAAAGATGTGCAGGTCAGGTGAATTGGCCATGAGAAATTGCCCATAGTGTTAGGTGCATTAGTCAGGGGCAAATATGGTGTAGGGGAGTGGGGTTGGGTGGTTTGGTCTTCCGTGGGTCAGTATGGACTTGTTAGGCTGTACGCTTCCATACTGTTGAGAATCTAACCTTCGACAAGGTTGGCGTCCAGGTTACCATCTTAAAGTATTTTAGCTCAGTCTGCTCTGCTCCACAGCAAACTGGGGACACTTGCCCAGTTCGAAATCGATAATCCCAAATTGGCTTCAGGATTAGAATCCCTGCAATTTGGAAGCAGGTCATTTGGCCCATCAACCCAAGACCAACCCTCCGAAAAGTAAATTGCCCAGATGCATTTCCCTCCCCATTACTCTATATTTACCCCTGACTACTGCAACTAACCTCCGCATCGTTGAACAGTACGGGCAATTTAACATGGCCATTTCACCATTTCTTTAGGCTGTGGAAAGAAAATGGCACACCTGGAGAAAACCAACGCGGGGACGGGGAGAATGTGCACAGGGAGATGTTTGGGCTCAAAGACCGCGTCTTTTGTTTGTTTTGTGTCTTTTGGTCTGGGTGTTGAATTCGGTTGGTTTGTACAGTGCTTTGTGCAGCAATGGCTATTTCTGTCTCTCAGACTTCTCTGGGTGTGGAAGAAATGAAGTTGGAGATTTTCCAGAAGGTGAGCAAGGCAAAGCTTTTAGAATTAGCAGACAAGCTGGAGTTGGGGGCGTGTTAGCCTGTGAGAAAAGGAGAGATAATTACAGCTGTAGCTTTGCATTTAAATTTTGTTGGAAACACCATCAGAATCTTGGGAAATGGCTGGAATTCATTTGCAGATAACAAAACTTGAACACAAAAAGGAATGGAGACAGTTGGAAATATGGTTAAAAGAAAAGGAGAGGAAAATGAAAGACAGAAAAAGGAAAAAGAAAAGCAAAAACGAGAGATTTCCAACTTCAAAAGTTAGCAGTTTGAGAGGAAAGTCGACTAAGCATGGTGGCGATGAAGGGAGACGGTAGGCTGGATAAGGAAGATATTGAGGATGAGCAACTCTATGGTAGCCAAAGGCCTGATGGGGATCTGTTTAAATACATCAGGCATTGTCTACATTTGATGAGAAGGATGTAGAAGTTTTTTTCAATTTCATTTGAGAAAATGGCTACACGAATGCGGTGGCCAGTGACAATGTGAATTTTGTTGATTCAAACAAAGCTGATAGGTGTAAGGTGTGAGATATTTGCATCCCTATTGGAGGAGGTATCTGGCCAGTAAGAGGAGGTGACGAAAGCCATTTGAAGTGCATGTTATCTTGTGCCAGGTGCTTTCAGATAGTGTTTTAGAATTTATAATTTTCTCCATGGTTAAACGTACATTGAGTTGAAGGAATTAAACAAAGTAATTTTGAAAGGTGAGTCAGGGTATTATTAAAGTGTTAGAGAGATTCTTACTTTGAATTTGTTTAAAAACTCACTTCCTGTAGTCGTGAGAACTCGTGTGGAAGGATAGAGTGTTGAAATGACATGTTTAGAATCTGAAATAGCTAATGATTATCAATTGGTCCATAAATCAAAGTTTGGCTTCTGAGATGGATTGAGAAGAATGTGCTAGATCATAAAATATATAACCGTGAGAGTAAGGTTTAGTGGCATCGACCAGAAGTAGCAGGTAAAGGGGTTACAGAATTAAGAGGTACAGAAATATGTAAAACACTTAAGCTGAGGCATGAGGAGATATGTCATTCAGAAGGACTATTGGAGAGATGAAAAGTGCTCTATTATGTAACGTGTGATTGAAGTGTCCGGTATAACCGTCAATAGAAATATTTAACACTTGGGAAGGACGCCTTGAGCTTGGTGTTGGCGTTACAACATTTCAGCATTTAAATTGCCAATAACTTGTCTTAGACAAATATATAGACTGATCATAACGCCTGAACGTTTTTAGAGAAACGTAGGGTGAAAACTTCCAGTCTGTTCAAATAGAGCTATTATTGCTGCCATCCAATTTGGAAGTTCTACAAGTGACAGGACGAGAAACCGTACTTGCTGACAAGTTGTCGAGACTTGGATGAAGAAAAACAGAGGCGTTCTATGGCAGGAGTAAACTGACTGAAATAGAATGGAGCTGTGAATGCTTTCAGTGTAAAAAATACATATTGTGACATACTGAAACTGTAAGAACAGAGGGTTTAAAATGAGGCCATCTTTGTATATTGATTTTTTTTTCAAACAGGGAGTTGTGACGATGCTGCCACTTTTAAAAGTTATTTTCTCTATTTTTTTGTGTGAAAGGAGGTCCTAAAGGCAGAAATGCCGAACTGCCGCCTGAAAACAGCTTAACTATATAACTGAGGAGGCGGTTAGATTTTATTAAAACTGTGGGAACAATGGAAGGACAGCGCCGAGCTCTCACAGAGCAGGTCTTCTCGTTTTGATTTTAGCTG
This sequence comes from Chiloscyllium plagiosum, assembly GCF_037043375.1. NCBI lineage: Eukaryota > Metazoa > Chordata > Chondrichthyes > Orectolobiformes > Hemiscylliidae > Chiloscyllium > Chiloscyllium plagiosum. The sequence goes on from NW_028270183.1 coordinate 73,198,850, forward strand.
CAGCATTCAGAAACTGCTCAGGGTCACAGAAAGGTTGGAAGTTTCAATACATGATCCCTAGCTGCTATTCCCTCTGAAAACTCTCTTAAAGTTGCTTCCTCCTGGATTGGAGAACTGCACATAAGATTCTGTGTCTGAATTAACTTTTTGCCAGGAGGTGTGTTTATGGGATGTTCCTGTATTCGCAGTTAATTAGTAGAAGGCACTGTATCTGTTGTTTGCGTAGGTCTTCCTTTAGAGAAGGCATCACAAACTGTTCTTCTCATTGATTGTGTTTTAACTACAGCGTTTGAATGGATTACATTTTGCTTAACGTTGAGTGGGGTGAACAGCTGCAACACATCTGGAACACACAGTTCACATTTACATTTAAAATAAGGAAAAGTTAAGGTCGAAGCTGCCTGCTAAAAAAAATATTTTGACGGGGTCTGGTCTGGTCAGGTCCATAACATTTGTAGCTGACGGGCTACTGACTGCCCACTGCTATTGAATGTTAGTGGAGGGGTTGGGGATGGTTTGCTGGAGGTTGTGAAGTGAGCTGCCTCAGACATTCAGGGAGACCTAAGGATCTGGTGACCCAACTCTGGATGGGGATTTTAGTTACAGCATCTGGGTCTGTAACATGAACAATAAATGGAGCAGAGGCTGCAGAGAGGGGAAGCTCTGAAACCACAGAGTCAGTGTGTGTGGGGAAAGGGATCTGCTGCATCCATTCTGGGTTTTCCAGGAACAGATTCCAAAGCTATACTTAACCCAGGAGCAGATTGTGAGGGGACACTGATTGAACACGGAGCTGGTCACAGAGCGGTGTCACCTCCTTCAACACAACCTGCAGCTTCACACCAGGGGGAGGATGGTGCTGCCAGTGGCTGTTAGGGTCACTGTTTCATTCAGTTTCTATGAACCGGAACTTCCAGGCAGGATTGGGTGATATATACATCATCTCCCAGTATGTAGACATCACTGTCAGCATTCGGAAAAGTAGGATATATATGCTGGATGAGATGCATGTTTTCTCTCTCAGCAGAGAGCTGCCGGGTGTAACCGTGTTTTCTCCGTATAACAGGATTCCTGATGATGTACATGGCTCTGTGGGCCCCCCATGTTAATGAGGAGAGCTACAGGAACTGAAGGAATCTCACTCCAATAATGTTACAATGTGCCCATGGACAGGACATCATGTTGGTAAAGAACCCACTATCCTGGCAGCAGCCACCTCCTCTTCATTCAGAAGCAGTCAGCCATTCCCATCTTCTTTAGGTCTACATTGGCAAGAAAGGATAGCCTCTTGGCTAAAGGCTATCCCCTGGATACACGGCTCAAAACACCCACCATTCCCCACTGCCAACCAACCTCATTAAAATATCCTGTGCATACTGAGAGCAATAGGACCACTGGGCTTGTCAGGGAGCAGACCATCATGGAGATAGAGCAACACTTCCCATGTCGGAATGGGTCAGAGTGAATCCTCCAGCACACACTATCACTATGTCATTTAATCCCTCTACATTTCAGTAACATGCCGCCTTTCATTCTTGCTGAAAAAGCTGACAGGGTATACATTCCATTATATTCCACTTGGCAAAGTATTAGTCATTTACTTTACCTGTCCATATCTCCACGTTCACTCTCCAAATTCTGTTAATAACTTCATGACTTTCTTACCTTAGCGTCATCATCAAACTTAGTAGCAGTACATCTGTTATATCGTCCTGATCATTGATATCAATTGCAAACAGTTGAGGACCCAGCACTGGTCATTGTGTGACTCCACTGGTTACGTTCTGTCAAACTGATTAAGACTGATTTATCCGGAGGGCCTGCTTCCTGTTTGGTAACCGTTCCTCCCCCGTTCCTGAATAAGAACGAGGAACAATCCAGCCCCTCAAGCCTGTTCCGCCATTGAATACAATCATGGCTGATGTCATCGCCAGCTCCGTTCCATTTCCCTGTCTGCTCTCCATATCCCTTCATTTACTCAACGTCCCAGCACCCCTGCACATTGGGGAAGTGAATTACACAGATTCACAGCCCATTGAGAGAAGTAAGTTCTCTTCACCCCTGAATTAAATCTGCTTTGCCTAATCCTAAAACTATGATCTCTTGTTCTAGTTTGCCCCACATGAGGAAATATCCACTCACACCAACATTATCAATCACCTTTAACATCTTCCAGACCTCAATGAGGTCTCCTCTCATTCTTCTCAACCTAGAGTGTATCGGCCTGAACTGCTCAAACTCACTTTAAAAGACAAATTCGTCTCTGGAATCAATCTACTGTATTTGTTCTGAACTGCCTTCGTTGTAACAATATCACTCCTGCAGTCAGGACCACAAACCTGAACACAGTACGCCAGTTACCGTCTCACTAATAACTTGCAGAGTTGCAGCAATTCTTCCCTCCATTTATACTCTACTCTTTTACAAGTAAATGCTGAAATTGCCTTTGCCTTTCTCATTCCCTGCTGTACCTGCATGAGAGTTTGCTATGGTCTGCACGTGGACACCCAGATGCCTCTGCACGAAAGCACTCTGAAGTTGCTCTCCATTTCCGTAACATGTTGGATTCCTCTGATCAAAATGTTTAATCCCATATTATTCACGTTAAACTTTAGCTGCCACATGTTGGCACATTCATCTAAACTTTTCATGTCCATTCGTAATTTTTCTACATCTCATTTACATCAACCTACTTTTCCACTTGCTTTAGTTTCAGCTGAAAATGTAATTGCAGTGTTTTCTCTCCTCTCATCCAAGTAATACCATAGATGGTAAATTGTGGGTGACGTGGTCTGAACTGTATGGAACCCCAAAAGTTGCTAATGAAACAACTATTCCATGTCTCTGCATGTTGTTGGCTCACCAGCCCTCTATCCAGGCGAATGACCTCCTCCCAAACCCACGCCCTCTTATTTTACAGCTTAATATTTTGTGCAGCATTTAATCAAGGCATTTTCAAAGACCAGGTGCTTTACATTTCATGGATTCCTATTGTTTACTTTGCTTGTCACATCTTTAAAGAATTCGAGCAAGCAAATTCTTAAAAAAATCATGCTGATTCTGATGTATTCAGATTTTACTTTGCAAAACCCCTGTTGTTAATTAAATAATAATGGAGTCTCACAATTTCCCATAATTCCCAACAGTTTGCTCACAACCTTTTAGTGACAAGTGAAGATGATTATCCTAATTCCTAACTTTTTGCAATCTCTACGTTCCCTTTCCGGTGTTCCTGTGTCACAGGCACAAAGCTTTAAAAGATCTGCTCCAATCGCTGTGAAATAGGCATGAGTGTCTGAATGGATTCACTCAGTTTCTGGTTTATACCCTCAATAGGCTGAATATTCCCATGGTGTTCCTACATTATAGTCTAAGTGGCCGGAATGTCCTGATTTACACATTCAAAATCTGCTTCTCCTCCTCCTGATAATACGTCAGAAGCCTGAGGGATTGTGGAATCTTCCTGTTGCTGTGCAACATTTTGAGGGGCTGAACGGTCTCTTCATCTTGCTTCACAACAGCTCGAGATACTGTATAATCACCTCCTACATCCCTGAAATGGGATTGAAGGAGTGATTTGTCTCTTCCTGTTCGGATACAACTGACACATGGGTGAATTACCTCCACCTTTGCATAACAAGTCTCAAATGATTGTATCTCCTTCTTTACTTCTTGTGCTGAATGGCCTCCTGTTATTCTAGTGTACCAATCTGTTCCAGTTCTTGTGTTAAAGACTTGAGGAGGCTGAATGGACTGATTCTGCTGCTGCATAACAGGATACTGGTGCCTCATGTTCTACTCAGCGTGCCATGTTATAGACTCGAGGAGCTGATTAGCATTCTCCGGTAACTGTATATCAGTCTCTAGGGGCTGAATAACCTCGTCCTGTTCTGGTGTAACAGGGTCAAAGGCCTGAATATCCTTCTGCTGTTCCTGTGTAACACGCTGGAGAAGTGGAATTAGCTGTGTAATTGTCTTCTGTTGCGGACTATTTCCGGTGTTCTTACCAAACTGCTGAAAGGTTTCCTCCCAGGTTAGAGCAGTCTCAACTGTCTGGGGGAAGGCATAGCATTATTGAAAGATCATTGTCCTTTTCTACTCCACCAGCATAACGGGAGAGCTGGTGAAAATGTCATAATAACACTTGAGAAGAATGAATAACGTGACGAGATAATCTTAACGTCCAAGTAGGCTTCACCAAATATTTCACCTGAATCTACCATTAATCTCTCCAAGGGCCACATCGCTCATATTCCACAGAATCTAATAAGGTAAATCTTAAAAACAGCAAGGAGAAGCAAAGATTGACGGAAGTTATATGTCAAAGTGAACGTTGCAATACAAATTTTGGGTCTATCATAAAACAGGAAATTAGGTACCCAGGTTTGTGGGTACCGCAGTAATAATGAACACTTTCAAACTGCATCAAAACTGTTGTAACCCAAGTGAATAATAATGCTAGGAAAATGGATTTCATGAGGGTATTTGAGATGGTTTCCTTTCACAGTATGTTGAGCACTGAGGTAGAGGTGAGGCTGTTTTGAAATTGGTGTTATGTGATCAGAAGTGCTAATTGAAAACCCTGCTGAAAAGGAGGTTCAGGGAATAATAATATTGAATTTTATACGACATCTGAATACAAACCAATTGTTTTTGAAACTGTGGTTATAAACCTGAGTCATGCAATTCACGAAAGTATGAGGCTAAAATTAGATTCAGTGAATTGGAGAAGTACATGAAAAAGATTTACTGGAAGACAGGCAATGGTTTTTGTTTAAGTAAACACCTTAAAATGTACAATATACACATGTCCACCACAGTCTAAACAGCAAAGGGGTACGGTGACTTAACAATAGTTAACAAAATAAGTTAAAGATTGTATTAGATCAAAGGAAGCAGCTCAGAAAATTGCCAGATATTGTTGAAAGCCATGGATTCATAGACATTTGAGGACCAACGAACTGATAATGAAATAATTATTAAAATGCAAACTAACAAGAAAAGTTAGTATAACCAAACGTTTCTCTCGATACTTGAAGGGAAAGTGAAGGCAAGGACACGTGTGGAATGAGGAATATCCACACACGATAATTTCTTGCAGAGAACTTGGAAATTACAGAGAAACTAAAAAGTTGCATTCATGCCAATCTTATTAGAGGCAAGATTAACTGATGGAGAAAATCAGTTTGAGTTCTCCAGTGATTGCCAAAATGAAAGAAGATCGCAGTGAAGCTTAGAAAGTTTACACAGAAAGACGGACTGAAACAGCGGCATGGAGAAGTGCTGCCAGGCAAGGTTAGGGAGAATCCCAAGATGTTGTCCACGTACATTAATCAGAACAGAATAACCAGGATACAACTGGGGCCCCTTAGAGACCAAGGGAGCACTCTGTGTGAGAAGCAGGAGAACATTGATCGATTGTTACATTAGAGCCCCATATCTCTTTTACTTGGAGAAGGAGGATGCAGGGACAGAATTCAAAAACATGGGTTGGGAAGTTCTTGAACAGACTGATGTAAGATGGGAGCAGGGATTGGAGGCTTTGGCTTGTGTAAAATTGGACTGATTGCCATGTCTGGATAAGTTGCATTACAGGCTGCTGTTAGAGACAAAGGAGAAAAGGCATTGACACAAATTTTTAAGTCAAATCTGGCTACAGGGAAGTTGGAGTTGCCAGATGACTGGGGAACAACGAATATGGTCCCACTTTACAGGAAGGATGGTGGAAATAGCCTGACTGTTAACCAGTCAGTATTAGATCCGTGTTAGGGCAATTACTGGAGAAAAGAGGAAAGAAGAACATTTATCTCTATTTGCAGAGGCAATGTTTGATCAGGGGGATTCAGCATGACATTATAGGCGGGAAGTCATACCAAGTGAATGTTATTGTTTGTTTTCGAGCATGTTGTTCTTATGGTTTTTCAGCAAGACCTTTGACAGAGCCCCATATGTGAAACTGATTTAAAAAGTCATGATATTAAGGGTAACTTAGTGAGTAACACCAAACATTGTCTTACTCGCAGGAGACTGAGGGTGGTGGAGGATGGCTGTTTGTGTGAGTGGAAACCAGTGTCCCCTCTGATGTGTCACAGGGATCAGTGCAGTGTATCTTATTATTTGTGGAATTCATAAATGATCTAAATGTGAATGTGTTTGCGGGGGTGGGGGGTTGGTGAGGGTGTATGCTAATTAAGTTTGCATTTGACACAAAGTTTGGCTGGGTGGCAGTGAGGAGGAAGGCGTTATGTTACAGGAAGATACAGATGGAATAGTCTGATGTTCAGATGGAATGTAGGCCTGATAAACATGTGGTGAAAGAATGGGGGTATATAATGAATTGCAGCACACGAAGAAGCTGAGAGGGTCTTCCTCCACAGATCCCTGAATGTGACGGCAAAGGGTAATAGGTTAGGGAAAAAATGAGGACTGCAGATGTTTGAGATTAGAATCAAAAAGTGGAGTTCTGATAAAGCACAGTCGGTCAGGCAGCATGCAAGGAGCAGGAGAGTCGACGTTTCGAGCATAAGCTTTTTATCAGGATTGGTGGCCACATTACTGATGAAAAGCATACTCACAAAAAGTCGACTTTCCTGCTTCTCAGAAGCTGGATGATCTGCTGTGCTTTTCCAGCAATATACTTTTTAACTGAGGTTAATACGTTAGTTAACAAGGCAGAGGGAACCATAGGCAGAACCTTCATTCACCGACGTATAGATTGTCAGAGCTATACAAGTCTATGGTTAGGCCATGTTGGAACACTGTACGTAGTTCTGGGAGCCATATTGCAGGAAAGATGTGATTGTTGTGGAGGGGTGCAGAGGAGATTCACCGGGATGCTTCCTGGGATGGAGCATATCAGCTATGGAGAGAGGGTGGATAAGCTCGGGTTGTTTACTTTGGAGCAGGGAAGGCTGAGGGAGAGGTGATTCACAAGGATAAGATTACGAGGGGGATTTCCAGAAAGATTTTTGTTGAAGTCCCAAACCCAGTGTTCAAAATAATATCTTATGGGATTGTGGCAAATATTTGAACATGGTTACAGAATGGGACAGCTGGCAGGAAAGAGTGCTTTTTGATTTTGATTTTATGACTAGATGTATTTTCCAGGATAAATACAATAAAATACAGTGAAATGTTTTCACCTGTTGCCACAAAGTGATGCAATTTTGGATGATTAAAGACAATGGAATAAACAGAGGATACAGCCTGAAGAGAATTTATGGGTTGTGAGACAGCTCCTCATCATCGACCACCCCTGCAACCCAACCTTTCATGACAGCTTCAACCCCACCTACACCAGACCCCAGCAACATTGAAGTTGCTGATCCTCAGGGACCATCTTTGCCACTGGGCAGATACTCCTCCATCACCAGCTCATTGTCTCCTCTGCCAGGCCATTCCAATCTCAGAGCCATGTCTCTTACTGCTGGGCCCACCTCATCGATGTGACCATCATGGCCTTCCACTACCCGCTTCACCACAACCAGTGCAGAACCCAAACAACAACAAGTCTCCAATCTTCAGGCATCACCTTTTGCTGCTGGGCCCTATCTCACTCAGGTTTACTCTGCTGATGTTTCAGCTGCCATTTCCAGGTCATGTGCTTGCTCCAGAAAAGTAAGTAAGGACTCACCTCCTCCACATTGGGCTTAGCTTGAGTTCCAAACCCTGGGTCCAGCTTGAGGTCAGTAAATTACAAAAAGAAAGGAGGAGGAGAAAATAAGAAATAGAAAGCTGGTCAGCAAAGGAGCCCCTGGACCGGAATAAAACAGGAATAAAAGGATCCTTTTATTGGAAATGAAGTTTCGTGGAGTATCTCAGGATTATGTCCTTTGATCTCAGCTATTCGCAAACACCTCAAATATTTGGTTGATGGAATCAATTGCAACATATCTCACTGTGCTCTGGGAGAAATGCATTGACGAGATTCTCGGGCCATGATAAGAACGCGGGAGGCTCACTGCGTTGAATGACCTTCTCCTTTCCCAACGTGTTTCTACGTAGTCTGTAGATAAGCACTATCAATGTTGTCACAAGCTCTCAGATGTTAGGAAGGAGGTCTCTGCAGGGTTAACAGGCCTGTGTTTCCCTTTTCTGATGCAGAAGCTGATGCTGGGTGTTCTGACTAGCTTTATCCTTTAAGACTTCGGAGCAGTTTGACACAATTGAGTGTTTTGCTTGGCCATTTCAGAGACCATTGAAGAGTATATCACATATCTGTGTGTCTGGAGTCACTTTTAGGCTAGACCAGGAAATTACGGGAGATTCACTTCCTGAAAGTACATTGGGGAAGCAAATTGGTGTTTATAATTGACATTGGCTTCAAGGTCTTTATTACTGACTCAAGATTTTAGATCTCGATATTTTATTAATTGTTATTAACTTCCACCAGCTGCCAGAGCATTAGCCTGGATTGGATTTGAAATCCAGTGACATTTCCATCTCCATATAGTAACCAGCGCAAACCACACTGAGCAGTTTATTTCTGTTCTGCTGAACAACGCTGTCAAAAAGAACTGCCAACAATTTCCATAATTCAATTATGGAATTGAGGGTGTGATGTTGGTCATACTGTAATTATTCTCCTCTTAAGGGACTTGTCATATTTGAGTTATTTTCCACATTGCCATATAGATGTCAGAGTTGGAACTGGAATGAAACAGCTTCCCCAGGGACACAGCTTGTTGTATATTGCCTTTGTCATATCTACTGTGTTCAGATGTTTCTTCATGTCACATAGAGCGAATCAGATCGTTTGAAAACTGCCATCTGGAATTCTGTTGGCATCCTGACGAGGTGAGGTAGATCATTGACGCAATACGTCTGGCTGAGTATGTCGCAGATAAATAAATACATGTCTTTTGCACTGATGTGCAGGGTTGTTCCATTATTAAGGAGGGGGACATGTGTTGGGTCCTCTCCTGCAGTGAGTTGTTTAATCCATTAATGGCTGGATCTGGCAGGATAGTAGAGCTTCGAACTGATCTGTTGGTCTTGCAATCATTCCGCCCTCCCTATCAGATGGTAGTCCTGCTGTTTGGAATGTAAACAGTCAAGTGTGGTAGCTCTAGGGTTTGCCATCAGTTTTAGTTCTGCCCTGGCATGTTCACCACACATAGTTCTGCCCTGGCATGTTCACCACACTCTTCGCTGAAGCTTATTGATAATGGTAGATTGAGGGATAATCCCAGGCAAAAAGTTACAGATTATGTTTGCTTATAATTTTGCTTTTGTTGCTGTTGTTGTCTACAGCATCACATGGAACACGCAGTTTGAGCTGCAATATTTCCAATACAGTCTCTCCGTAGTGTCACACTTACAATTTGTCTCATTGCCCAACACCCTTTAACATAATCATCTGAATCTTTTCCTTTCCAGTATGTGATACCTTCTGTGTTGAGAGTGAATGCGTGTCCCCCTGTTTCTCTCCCTGACTAACAGTGACAACTCTGTAGTTTCAGTGATGCCAGCTTTACGTCATTTCAGAGACACGGAAATTGTGCATCTTGTGTTATCTTTCACTTCCCGGCATATGGCGCTCAAGGGTGAACAAGGCGTTCGAGCCACGTTGACACATGTCTTTGAAACGTGTTGAAAAGCAGAAATTGCTATAGAAATTAAGCAGCTCTGGCAGCATCTGCGGAGAGAAAGAAACACAGTTAGCCTTTCAAGTCCAGTGTGACTCCTTTTCAGAACAGAAAAGGATTGGAAAATGGGCTTTTAAATCCCTTGACTGAGGTAGAGGAGGGGTGACGGGAAACAAGATGGTGTGGAGGATCAATGCCACTGACAAATTGACTTTTATTTCTGGTAAAAGAAAATCAAATGTAAAATGAGTATTAATTAGATTGTGAAGGTGGGAAATGGGTTCCTTAATTAAGTGCAAGACAAACGATTCACAAACAGGGCAAGTTCATTTGGAGACCAGGAGAGAGAATGTGTGAAGAATGGAGAACAGCAATAATGCGGTCAGGCTGTGGAAGTATGGAATTGAATAAAAACTCCTTCAGGATAGAACGTACCAAGGTCTAAAGTGAGATGTCACTCGAGATTGTGTTCTGTTTCATTAGAGCATTACAGCAGCCCAGGACTGAAATGTTAGCATGAGAGCAAAGTACGTTATTGAAATGGGAAGCAATGAGAAGGTCAGGATTATTCCCACAGACAGAGTGGGAGTGTTCTTCAAAACAGTTTCTGTTTGGTCTCCCCAATGTAAAGGAGACTGCATTGTGAGCAGCAATGCCAGGAGACTGGATTGAAAGATTACAAATGAAACGCTGCTTCATCTGGAAGGTGTGTAGAGGGTTGTTAAGAAATAACAAATGTGTCTGCGTTCTTTTCAAATGTCCAAATTTATTTATTCTTATATGTAGACCACCTAGTTCCACAGCTTGGAGAGAGCGAAGTACTATAGGTGCTGCAGGCCAGAGTTAATAAACTTGGAAATAGATAAACACAGCAGACCAGACAGATTCAGAGGAGGAGCAAAGGCAATATTTTGATCTTGGATCTTTCGTCAGGACTGGTGAGGGGGAGGGGAGCCCAGAAATGGAGTGATGGGATATGGGAATGCGGCGGGTAGGTATGATGGTGGTAGGTACATGCAGGTATGGTGTTGCTGTGATTGGTCAGTGGGAAGGATGGAGCAGATACAGGTGGGTTTGGTCAGGGAAAAGGGACAAGGGATAAGGCTGTGGGTGGAGGGCTTTTGAAGCGGCTTCAGTCAATATTGAGGCCATTGGGCTGTCAGTTTCAAAGGTAAACTCTCAGGTGGTGTTACTCTGACGATGACCAGGCTAAGGATGGTCATGTCGCCGGGCGAGTGGGAGTGGAAATTAAAATGAATGGTAACTGGAAAGTCGAGTTGGTTGTTTCGTGCAGAGCACTAATGCTCCACACAGAGCCTGATCCTGGCCCACCGAGCTCGTCTCCAACTCCCAACATGGTCTCCTCTTTATTGTGGAGTCCAAACGGTGACTCAGGGACATATTCATGGAGCATCTGCTCTCTGCACGCTTTAACAAACTCAGCATTCCCGTTGCCATCCATTTCAATCACTCCCCTCCCCTTGCTCATCCGGCAACAGGTCCATCTTTGGCCTCCTCCACTGTCAGAGTGAAGCCAAACAGAAACTGTAGAACACAACTTGATAGTTCAGCTGTATACCTTACAGCTTAATGGACTCAATATTTACCTCACTGGCTTCAAAGTCTCTCTACCCACAGCTTTGCCCCATGTCCCCTTCCCTGACCTGACCAAAGCTGTCCATCTTCCCATTCGCATGTCTGTTGCACCCTTCCCACTGACCAATCACAATAATTACCTGCCTGCATCCCCCTATCGTCATTCCACCTACCCTTGAACCAGCCCCACGCCCCTCCCTCCATTTACTTCCCGGCTCCCCTTCCCCCACCCCAATCCTGATGAAGTCTTTCAGCATGAAACGTTGACTTTCCTGTTCCTAGGATGCTGCCTCACCTGCTTTGCTTTTTCAGCTTCATATGTATTGGCTACATAGTTGCACGTTGAGACCTTATCAGCAACAAATTGTATTGTGCTTTTTATACATTCCTTGTCTGTTTACTGACAAGCTTATCTCAACATTCTCACTGCAGTATCTAGGCAACATTCTTTTTGTCACTAATGCTCCTGCCTGCTTCGAACTGATTTCCGTTATTTTAACCGTACTTTTAACTCTGCTGTTCACACTGACATTGTAAACGTAACTCTTGTTATGCTGTAGCTTAATCACACCATTTCCAATATACTTCACAACCTCCTTGTTCTTATACTCCACACATCTTTTCATAAACCCAAAGATCCAATAAATCCTTCTATAATTTCCTGTCTTCTGTGTCCCTCTCTCCTTAAACGGGGAGGTTACATTTACCAGTCCTCCCTCACTCCAACGTTTACTGAAAGATCACCAGCAATGCCTCCACAATCGCCTTCGATATCTCTTTAGAACTACAAGCTGTTGTCCAAATGGTCTCGTTGATTGATTCAACTTCACCTTCCCCAGCAGCTCCTCACTACTGAGGTCAGTATACTCACCTCTATACCCTGACTGTCTTGAAGTTCTGGCATTTTGCTGGTGTCTTCCACCGTGAAGACTGACGTAAAGTATCTGTTCAATTCCTCTGCCATTCCATAACTACTCAAGCCTCATTTTCCAACAGTCCTTTGTTTGTTTTTTACTCCCTGTCTTCCTTGTTATATATCTAAAAATCGCTTTCATCATTCTTTTACACGATTAAGAAGCGTAATATTATATTTCACCCTCTCCTCCCATTTGCTCTTATTAGTTATCCATGCTCGAATTTGTAGACTTCGTAATCCTTTGGATTCCCAATAATCTTCACCACATTGTGTGTATTTTATTTGGTTTTTATGCTTTCCCTGATTGCGTAATCACTCACGGCTGACTTGTCTTCTGCAGAATATTGTTCTTCTTACTTGTGATGAGTTTCTGATGTGCTGCTGAATTATCTCCAGAAATTCCTGTCATTGCTGCTTCACCATCTTCCCGTGCTCGGCTTCCCTTCCAACTAACTCTGGCCAACTGCTCCCTCATGTCTTGTAGTTACATTACTCAATTATAAGACATCACATCCAAAAGTGAGCAATAGCTGTAAACAGAAGGAGGAAAGTCTGAGGCATCAGACAGAAAGAACGATTGGACGATGTATCAATTCGATTAAAAGAGAAATCGAGACACAGAATTTCGACATGGAGATATAAAAATAGAGAAGTCTACATGACTGATAGATATAGATGTACTTCTGTGTTTTGTTTGACAATTCCTGTCTGTTGTGGTCCTTTGTACAGTGTATGTGCAACAGAATAATATGTTGAAATGTCGGTCTGATGCCAGAACGTATCCTTCCAACAATATGACAGCCAACAGTTTTTGACAGAGCCCAGCAGGCCAATGTATATGTTTCCCGGTAGAAAATTGATTAACTGAAATAAATTGGAACACGAAGCAGGAATTTATAACATACATCCTGATAAAAATTAGAGATTAGGTCTAGGAACGCAAGGAAGAGGCAGGAGGCAGAGGGTACGTTGAAAGAAGGGGAACATAACATCTCAGCTGAAGATTAAATAACATGTTAACGTTTTATAAATTTTGTACATCACATGCATCATTTTTGTTAACTATGTCTCCCTTGTTCATTCTGAATATGGTGAACACGTTTGAACAGTCTTATGTATCTGCACGCATGCGCGCGCACGCACGCGCACACACACACACACACACACACACACACACAGACACCCACACACACAGATACACTCACTCACACACACAGACACATACACAGACACACACACAGACACCCACACACACTCACACACACAGGGACACACATACACGCACACAGACACACACTCACTCTCACACACAGACATACACGCACTCACACAGACACACACACACACGCACACAGACACACATACAGACACCCACACACACTCACACACAGAGAGACACACGCACACGCACTCACACGTACACAGACACATACTCACTCTCACACACAGACATACACGCACTCACACAGACACACACAAACAGACACTCACACACACACAGGCTCACACAGATTCACACACACACTCTCTCTCTCACACACACACACACACAGAGGCTCTCTCTCTCACACACATACACTGACACACACTCACACACACACACACACACACACAGATCAATCGTTGTTCGGCCATTCCATGTCAAATTTTCCTGTTTTATTTACATTGTCACTTGCAATTCCTTCTTCCAAATATATTCTGTTTCTTTCTCTACATTTGATGTTATTCTGCCTGGCAAGAAGACATTGGGGACAGGGGGGGATGTCACTTTACTCCTCGTCAGTCTCCACAGTCACTGTGTTCTATTCCTTTCTGTTTCTTAGCCCATTAAAAATACATACTGTGTCTAATCCTTGAATCCCGATAAACAGGTCACTTTTTTTGGATTATTTACAGTATGGAAACAGGCCCTTCGTCCCAACAAGTCGACATCGAACCTCCGAAGAGTAACCCACCCAGACCCATTCCCCTACCCTCTATTCATTCCTGACACTATGAACAGTTTAGTATGGTCAATTCACCTAACCTGCATATCTTTGGACTGTGGGAGGAAACCGTAGCACCCGGAGGAAACCCACGCGGACACGAGGACAATATGCAAACGCCACACAGACAGTTGCCCAAAACTGTTCAGTCAACAAAACATTTACTTTTTGGCTAAGGCTACAACAAATCTAAAAAAGTAAAGGCCTTTACTGTGCAATAAGATGTTTGCACCTTTGCAAACACATTATTGAATTACATTGTGTAAACGACAATTAACTGATAAAAGATATAAGAGTATAATCCAGCGAAATACGTAGCACAGCGAGAGAATAACAAGCAATTACATTCAAACTTGAGGATTATGGACTAACATTTATTGTGTCCAGAAAAAAAAGATGGTGATTTTGTGAGAAATTGCATTTTCCCCATGATATGTAATTTCCAGTAGTTCACGTACCAATGTGGAGGCCCCATGTTGGTTGAGAGGGAGCTCCAGGCTCTGAATGAATTATCACCGTCTCAATGTGCAGTAGATGTGGGTCTCTGCACTGTTCATAAATCTATCAGCAGCTGTAATCCTTACTCCTGAAATAGTTCGCCAGCTTCTGACCTCGCTAGGAGTGCAATAATGTCTTCTCGGAGATAGAAGGCATTTCCTTGAAAATTGACACAAACCATTCACTTTTCCCTCTCACGTTCAGCAAACCAAGTTAAAGTGACACATGTGTACCACGAGCAAAGGAACCAAGAGGAACAACATAGAGCAGTCTATCTGTGTAGACTCTGCTTCACTCTTTGTCATGTTGGGGCAGCAAAGACATCTTCCTATTTATGCACAAGTGGTTCGATCGACTGAATGGCCACCTCCTGGTCATCTGGAAGCAGCTCAAGGAACTGACTTGGCGACTCCGTTCCTGTTTAACATCTCGATGTGCTGACTACACTCCTTCCCTCCTTATGTAATAGGCAGAAGGGTCTGAATGGGCTATCCCTATTCTTATCCATTAGTTTCAATGGATTGAATGGCGTCCGTGTATTCTGTTGAAACCACGTTTCGGGCAGAAACTTATACTCAGAAACGGCGATTCTCCTGCTCCTCGGATGCTGCCTGATCTGCTGTGCTTTTACAGCGCTACACTCTCGAGTCTTCAGTCACTGAATAGTCTCCTCTGTTTCTGTGCAACAGGTTATCCGAGTAAATGAACTCCAAATGCTCCTGTCTTGCAGTTTTGAGGAACTGAATGGAACATAGGGACGTTGGACTGAGGAGTAGGAGTGTGTCATTAAACACTTTTAGACTTCTCAACTAGGCAGTAAGGTCGTGGCTGATCTGGATGTGTCCTCAGCCCCACTTCCATATCTGTAGTTCATTGTCATTTACTGTCCAATATCTAAATGCTTTGAGTAAATGCAAACACACAGGCACCACAAACTTCTGGGGAGGAACATTCCCACTCAAACAACCCTTTGTGAAATTCTCCTCATCCGTGTTCAGACTGGGGTTGGACGGACCACTGTTTCATTTTCTAGTCCCGTTCCTCCATTGATCATGATAAATTTTAAATGTAACCAGGTTGATGATATGACCAATGATATAGGTTACAGACTAGGTCAGGTTCTTTGCTGGGGACAAGTCAGCTCGATATCTTACATTTGCAAAAATAATTCACCAAAGCAAAGTTACTCAAAGCTAAGATGGAAAAATAAAGTGCAAACAATTTGGACAAATATGTACATTAATATTTATCTTTGAATGCATGCTGAGATGCAGTCCGTGCATACACACAGACACACACACTAAGACATACACAGTATCTCACACACGCAAGTGCATACAGACACACACATACATATGCCTAACTACAAGCAGGAAAAAAAAAGCTGCAAAATATCAGCTTGAAAGAGCTTTGTCCAAGCAATAGTTAAACTCAAGGCAAAAGTAAAATTAATTAAATGTTATTCTGCGTCTGAGGTTGTTCTGCTCACACAAGCAGGATTTATTCCTAGAACAGTCGGATTTGGCTGAATTACCTTTGATTTTAGGCAGTAGGGAGATGGCAATGATTCCTTAACAGTAATCCTACATGAATGATAAAGATGACTGAACGGTTTTCACCTCTTATACATTGTTGCGAGAAGGAACAGGAAAGAGAGGGAGCAATAAGCAGTGGCTTCTCCAGCATGTTGCATTTTCTCCATCTCTGAGCAGAAATATACTATAATGTTATCTGACCACCAAACTGTGTGTCGCTCTGTGTATGTATCTGAACGTGTCTGTGTATGTCGGTCTGTCTATGTCTCTTTGTGGGTCTATGCGTGTCTGCGTGCATGTGTTGTCTGTGGGTGTGCATGTGTCTGTGTGTCTCTGTGTGCGTGTCATTCTGTGTGTGTATTTGTGTATGTGCATCTGTGTGCGTGCATGTGTCTCTCTGTGTGTGTGGCTGAGTGTGTGTGTCTGTGTACGTGTCGGTGTATGTTTGCTTAATAGCAGGAGACAGCATTATTGGGGAGGGGTGTTTTTCAGACTGGAGGCCTGTTGTTATGGACTAGGCCAGACCACTCAAAATTTTCTTAACCAGGCTGCGCAGACCGTAACTTTGTAATTTGTTTCAGTAAGCGCACAGTGAAAATTATCAGGTTTTAAAACAGACAAAAAAAAAAATCACAAAACTACACAATGAAACACAAAGAACAGAATAAAGAACACCTACAGCACTCAATCTATTCAAACTAGACTTAATTAGTTGTTCTGGAAGCACACAAACATTCCAATAAGCAAACCCCCCTTAAGAACTGTGCAAATGGAACAAATGCCTATAGGTTGAATCTGGAAGGGCAGAAGGAGAGAGAGAGATAGAGCGAGAGAGAGAGAGAGAGAGAGAGAGAGAAAGAGAGAGAGAGAGAGAGAGAGCCTATCCACACAGCTGAACTACAAACTGGTTCTGGACTGAACTGCTCACATAGAGAGCTGACCACTCCCTTTTCATTATACCTTTAATCACAAAACCGTTTAATCTCGATACCAAGCCAATCACCTTGGAGCCGGGAACTATTTACGACCCTTCTGAAAAGAAAAAATCAAGGACACAGTATCTTTGAGAAAAGGAAGCTTTCAGAGAAAAGGCACCAGCTTTGTGACACTGTGCACAGTGGTGTTCCACAGGGACTTGTGCTCAATCCATTTTTGTTTGACATTTCGACAAATGATTCAGATGAGAATTATAGAAGGCACGGTTAGAAAGATTATTGATGAAACCAAGTTTGGCTATATAGTGGGCAATAAAGATTAAACAGGGACCTAGATCAAATGGCTTGATGAATCTTAGAGTTGTACAGCATGGAAGCAAGCACTTTTGACCAACTCGTCCATGACAACCTGATTTCTGAAATTAATCATGCCCTACTTGGGGTGGTGCAGTGGCTCAGTGCTACTGCCTCACAGTACCAGGGACCTGTGTTTGATTGCTGACTCAGGTGACTGACTGTGTGGATTTTGTACATTCACGCTGTGTCTGCGTGGGTTTCCTCCCACAGTCCAAAGTTGTGCAGGTTATGTGAATAGGCCATGCAAAGTTGCACACAATGTCAGGTGCATTAGTTAGGGGTAAATGTGGTGAGATGGTTCTGGGTGGGTAACTCTTCAGAGGTTAGGTGTGGACTTGTGCTACACTGTGGCTAATCTAATCTATTTGCCAGCAATTGGTCCATATCACTCTAAATCCTTCCTATTAATATAACCATCTGCGTGCGACAACGTCCGACAGTTCATTTCAACTTTCTGAGTGAAAAAGTTGCCTCGAGATCACTTTATAATCTTTCCCCTCTCACATTAAATCTATGCCTACTAATTTTGGACTTCCAGACATGGGGAAAAGATCTTGACTACTCACCTTCTATCCATGCACTTCATGAATTTATAAACGTCTAGAAGGTGCAAATGCGTCTCCCACCCAAGGTCTGTGCTTCCGGGGCTTAAATTCTGAAATTCAATACTGATACCTGATCAACGTGATCAACGACAATTTTAAAATCATTTTAGTCAACATGTTCAGACATATTATAAAACACCTCTAGTAGGATTAGAACCGAGACCTTTGGGGCCAGAGGCAGGGACACTACCATCACCCCACAATAGACCCGAAAGTTACAACATTATTCTCCTATGTGTTTGTTCATCAGCCTGTTCTGACACGCTACACCAGAACCTAGACAATATGGTCTCGAGCTAGGGACACGAGTAGACAAGTTCAGGAATTGGAATAGAATCCAGAGCTCTGCCTCAGAGGCAGGGATACGACCGACTGTACAAAGTCTAAACCATGCCCAAACGTTTAATTTTAAATGCCAGCTTTCAGATCGGTATGGATTCATTGAAATCTAGTTCACATTACTGAATTACCCAGTTAGAATAATAATGTTGTTAAAAATGCAAGGTATTTGCCTCAAATGTAGGATGTCGAGTTTATGTGCTCTGCCTTCGAGATAAACTATGAACATCTTTAAATACTTGGCTATTGTTTCCAGTTTAAATGGCTATTATCTGTAGTCGCTGAAAATGTGCTGCTGGAAAAGCACAGCAGGTCAGGCAGCATCCAAAGAGCAGGAGAATCGACGTTTCGGGCATGAGCCCTTCTTCAGCCCTCTCTTCCAGCTCCTTGGATGCTGCCTGACCTGCTGCTCTTTTCCAGCAACACATTTTCAGCTCTGATCTCCAGCATCTGCAGTCCTCGCTTTCTTCTATTATCTGTAGTCTGCAAGATGAGGAATGAAATCCTGAAGACACACTCTGCACTGTGAAGGAACTCAAATAGATATCAGTACTGAATATCAGACAAAGCCAGAGCAGACTTTCTGGCCTGAAACACCGATCACCGTTTCCCACCTCGAACGTGTGAGTGCCCTCTTCCTGAAACCATTAAATGATACAAGGCAACTGATCACTTTCCAGCCTTTCTTCCCCATTATTATCATTCACTGGGCTAAAGAATTGTAGATGGAGTTTAATGTTGATAAATGCAAGGTATTGTACTTTGGTAAAACAAACTAATAAAACAATTATACAATTAAATGTTGAGCCATTGGTAGTATTGTGGAACAGAGCAACATAATTGTTTCAGACATAATTCTTTGAAGTTTGCTTCATATGTAGACAGGGTGGTTATGAAGGTGCTTCACCTGTTGGCCTTCATTATAGAGACATAGAGTCATAGAGATGTACTGCACGGAAACAGGCCGTCTGGTACAACTTGTCCATGTCGACTAGATACCCTAAGCTAATCTTGTCAATTTTACCAACTCTTGCCCAGATCCCTCTGAACACTTCCTATTAATATATTCATCCAGATGTCTTTTAAATACTTTAATTTGACCAGCTTCTGGCAACTCATTCCATACACATACAACCCTCTATGCATAAAAATTGCCCCTGAGGTCCCTTTTAAATTTTCCCCTCTCATCCTAAACCTATGCTCTCTAGTTGTGGACTCTCCTACCCCGGAGAAAATACATTATCTATTTACCCCATTCATGCCTCTCATGATTTTAGAAAACTCTGTAGTTCACCTTTCAGCCTCTAATGATTCAGAGAAAACAGCGCAAGCCTATTCCGGCTCTCCCTCCAGCTCAAATCCTCCAGCCCTGGAAACATCCTTGTAAATCTTTTCTGAACTCTTCCAAGTTTCTCAACATCTTTCCGATAGGAATGAGACAAGAGTGGCCTAACCAATGTCCTGCACAGCCGCAACATGGCCTCACAACTCTTGTACTCAGTGGTTTGAACAATAAAGGAAAGCATATTAAACACCTCCTTCACTATACTATCTGCCTGCAACTCTACTTTCAAGGAAATATGAACCTGTACTCCAAGGTATCTTTGTTCAGCAAAAATTTTCCAGGACTTTATCATTAAGTGTGTAAGTCCTGCTCTGATTTGCTATTCCAAAATGAAGCACCTCGCATTTTTCTAAATATACCTCCATCTGCCACTCCTCAGTCCATTGGCCCACCTGATTAAGATTCCATTTTACTCAGTGGTAACGTTCTTCACTGTTCATTACACCTCCAATTTTGGTGTCATCTGCAAATTTACTAGCTATATTTCCCATATTCACATCCAAACCATTTATATAAATGACGAGTAGCAGTGGACAGTCCTTTGAGTACAGGAGTTGGGGTGTTGTATTCTGGTTGTACAGGACTTTCGTGAGACGTGCTGGAGGATTGTGTGCATTTCTGGTCGCCTTGTTATATAAAGAATATTATTAAGTTCGGAAGAGTTCAGAAGAGGGTTATCAGGATGTTGCTGGGAATGGAGTGTTTGAGTTATAAGGACAGGCTCAACAGACTCAGACATTTTCTACTGGAGCGTAGGAGGCTGAGAGGTAACCTTGTAGAGGTTTATAATATCATGAAAGTTATCGAAAATGTTGAATATTAGGTCTCTTTTCCCTCGATTGGGAGATTGTGTTAAGAAAAGAGGACTACGTGTCTTAAAAGACATCGTGCCATAGAGCTGTATAGCGTAGAAACAGACCCATTGGTCCAACGTGTCCATGCCAGCCAGACAGCAAAAATTATTCTCATGCCATTTGCCGGCATTTGGTCAATTTGCATCTAAACCCTTCCCGTTCATCTGTCCATCCAGATGCCTTTTAAATGTTGTAATTGTGCCAGCCTCAATACCTTCCGCTGGCAGCTCATTACACACGGACCAATCTCTATATGAAGATGTTGCCCATTAGAACCCTTTTTAGTCTTTCCCATCCCACTTTAAACCTTTGCCACCTAGTTTTTTACTCCACTACCCTAGGGAAAAGACCTTGACTATTCACTCTATCTGTTGCACCCATGATTTTAATAACCTCTAACATCAACCCTCATCCTCTGATCCTCCAGGGAAAACAGACTCAGCCTATTCAGCCTCTCCCTCTAATGCAAACCCTTCAACCATGGCAAAATCAGCGTCAACCCTTCTTGAACCCTTTCAGGTTACACAACATCCTTCCTACAGAGCAGGGAGATCAGAATTGCATACAGTATGCCAAAAGTGGCCGAAACAATGTCCTGTACACTCGCAATCCAGTCTCCTAACGCATATACACAATGCACTGACCAATAACATACTTTCTTCACTGTCCTATCCACCTGCAAATCCACTTTCAAGGAACTATAAACCTGTGCTCTGAGGTCACTTTGTTCAGCAACTCTCCCCAGTAAGTGTATAAGTCCTGCGCAGATATGCCTTTCCAATATGCAGCATCTCACAATTATCTAAATTAAACTCTGTCTGCCGCTTCTCCGTCCATTTGCCCATCTGATTAAGATGCCGTCGTAATCTGAGGTGACCTTCTTTGCTGGCCACTACGCCTCCAATTTTGGTGTCATTTGCAAACTTACGAACTTTCCTATGTTCATATCGTAATCATTTATATTAATGACGAAATGTAGCGGACCCAGCATCGATCCGTGAGGCACTCCACTGGTCACAGGCCTCCAGTCTTCAAAACAACCCTCCACCACCACCCTCTGTCCTCTACCTTTGAGCCAGTTCTGTATCCAACTAGCTAATTCTCCATGTGATCTAACCTTACTAACCAGTCTCTACGGGGAACTATGTCGAAGGCCTAACTGAAGTCCATATATATCACATCCAGAATTCTGCCATCATCAATCCTCTCCGTTACTTCGCAACAAAAATTATATCAAATTAGTGAGACATGCTTTTCCACGCAAAATCCCATTTCACTCTCCAGATAAAGAGTTTTTGCCCAGAACGTCGATTTTCCCGCTCGTCAGATGTTGCCTGACTTGCTCTGCGTTTCCAGTACCACTCTCATCTAGACTATGATCTCCAGCATTAGTAGTCCTCAATTTTGCTTATCCCTAATCAGTTCATGCCTTTCCAAATGCATGGAAATCCTGGAGCTCATGATTCCCTTCAACACCGTGCCCACCACTGATGTCAGGATCCCCAATCTATAGTTCTTGGCGTTTTCTTTCCATTTTGTTTCATATCAAAACTTTAGTGAAACTCATTGACTTCCAGCATCTCACCTGTGGCTATTGATGATGAAAACGCCTCAGCAACGGACCCAGCAATCACTTCCTTAGCTTCCGACAAATTTCTTGGGTCCACCTGATCACGACCCTATAAGGTGATTCATTTTTTTAGACAGCATAGGGAATGAAATTCCTGAGGAAGTGATGGATTTTGGGTAAAGTTATAATTTTTAAAACGCATTTGGTAAAGTAAAAGAATAAGAGAACACTTTGACAAATCTGGGTCCAGCGCAGACAATGGGAATGATTTAGCTTGGGATGATGGTCAGCATGGACTGTATGGGCCGATAGGCCTGTATGCAAATACCCTGTATAACCCGATGAGTCTGTGTGTGTTTGTATGTCCAAGTATGTATCTGCATATTTCTGTTGGTGTTTGTCTATTCCTGTGTGTCTATATATATCTCTGTTAACCTCTGTGTGCATGTCTATCTCTCTGTGCTTGTTATATGTGTTCCTGCATTAGTGTGTGGATCTCTGTCTCTGCATCTCTGCGCAATAGGAGTTCTTCTTGTTTTTGGTGTGAATCACTGAAACGGGGTCAAAATCACTCTTCCTTGCTCTCCCTTTTCCTCTTTTCTTCAAAGTGATACAAGCCCACACTCTGCTGGTCTGGTTTGGGTCTTTTCAAAGCTTTCTCACATGTAAGATTACTTGTAAGAGTAAAGTTAAAAATCACACAACACCAGGTTATAATCCAAAAGTTTTATTTGGAAGTACACTAGCTTTCGGAGCGACGTTCCTTCGTCAGGTGATTGTGATGAATCACCTGATTCACAATCACCTGATGAAGGAGCGCCGCTCCGAAAGCTAGTGTGCTTCCAAATAAACATGTTGGACTATAACCTGGTGTTTTGTGATTTTTAACCTTGTACACCCCAGTCCAACACCGGCATCTCCGAATCATGAATTGTAAGAGTAAAACATTAATAATTCCAAGTTCAAGGAAGTGCATTAAAATTAATCTCATTGCCTTGGCAAACGGCTCACTCGGAATTGCTTGGTTATAATTACAATGGAAATATGCTTTAATGTGTATTCTGTGTGTTGGAAATACTACCCAGTGAAAAACCATTTCCACATTGCAGGAGGAGCGCAGACATTTCTCCACATGAGCGTATTCCACTCTGAGGGCCTAAGTGCAATGACAATCCTCTCCAAACCAACCTAGTGTGTGCATGTGCATGTGCGTGTATGTATGTTCACGCGCGCGTGTTTGCGCGTGTGTGTATGTTTGGTGCATTCAAAGTTCATGTTGGATTGTGCTGTGAGCTGCTGCACTCCCTCTCTCCCTCCCAGACTGAATCCCTGGTCGTTTACACACTTCAGCACCACGATTACAGTGGGGTGGGGCATCGGGGTGGGGGTGAAACAGAGATTGACAACAACAGAAATCTCAGCAGCTCTGGAAGCATCTTAGGACAAAAATGAAAGTTGACGTTTTGGATCGAGTGACCCTTACTCAGAACTCATATCGGAGGATATTACATCACTTTAAACATCACAGAGACTGCCAGACCCGCCCCACACAGATACACACACGAATACAGACACATAGAGGCACTCACTATACATTGACAGTAATACCGACATGGAGAGTGTGTCAATATTTCACTTGCTTTGTCTGGTGTGTGTCATTATTTTTGGGTGGAGTGTGACTGTAGGACAATTTCAATATTTGCAGATACCAAACCTGAAAGAATTGTAAAGTTTGTTGAGGACGGTGTGGAACTCCAACAGGAAAGTTATAAATTGGTGTTCAGGTATATGGCAATTGAGGATCAATGCAGCGCAGTGTGAGGTGATGCTCCTTAGTAGGAAGGACATTGAAAGAAAATATAAAACAGGTTGTACCGTTATAAAGGATGTGCAGGAATAGAGGGCCCAGGGTATATTTGAGAACCGATTATTGAAGATGTCAGGACAAGTGGGGAGAGCAGTAAATCTCACAGATTAGTTTTAGCAACTGAGCTGTTTACAGGAGGAGGTGTACGAGGGAGTTTTCGTGCTCCCTTCCTGAGATGTGATGGAGACGATGTGATGTGAGTCCACCTTCCTGCCCACCAAGACCGTGGGGATTCCATTTGTACCAGCTCGCCACAAAAGGGAGATGGCATCAGGGCCACTGCTTCTAATTGTGCCGGGGGGAAACAGAACTGACAGTGAGTTTAAAGTGAGAATTGCCCTTAACTGAATATTGCGACTTACTCAGTATGTGGGACGTGGATAGTTCAGAATCTACACATGAGGCTTGGTCATTTCTGTCTATTCCAGGCTGTTTCTCCTGGAATGGGAGAAAGGGAGGGAGGGTGGGAGTGGGTACCCCTGCTGTTAGTGCTGGTGTAGTTGGGGGGAGATATGGTGAGGTTTCAGGAGGGAGTCAGTCCACAGTGGCGTATCCATGCAATGTTATTAGTGTGTGCGTGTTGGGGGGGGGGGGGGGGAGGGGGTGGGGGGGATAATGGGGAGAGAGAGAGAGAGAGAGAGAGAGAGAGAGAGAGGGACGGTGTGCAAGCAGCAGTGAGACTGGTGAAGCATGAACGTTGTTCTGGGTCGCGGCTGCAACAGATATACAGTGAGTGTGAAGGAGCAGAGAGAATACGGTGACCCTTAGCCTGAAAGAACGGAGCAGGTTATTGACGGTTGTGCTGTATTGCTGGGCATTTCTTCAGACCGCAGGTACTGCACTGAGCTGGGTGGTGAGCTCATGTGGGCCTGATAGTGTGAGCCCCTTCTGGGAAGAAAATGGGCCCCTCTGTACTAGCTCATCCACCAGGACCTCCGTGCCCCTGTCGACAAACCGTGGTGTAATTGCACCTTATCTGCCATGCTCGGGGTAAACTGTACAAATCAACTCCGACATCAAAAAGCTCAAGTGTGTGCCCACTGGGCTTTTAAAGATGGCACAAGTGCCAGGGATAACATAATATCCAAGGGTATCAGTGCGATGGTGGGTACCTCCAGTCGTGATGGGTGGGAGAATAGGGATGATATTGAATAAGAGGGGCACCATGGGGTGGGGAGGTAGTTAATGAGGTGAGTTCGATAAGGTAGCACCAGGAAACTAGCTCGACCTTGTGCAGATAATCCCTTTGTCAAACTCAATGTAAATGGCACTGAGATAATTTATTGTTCGATTCAGCCCAATGAGACGAAGACACTGTTGACCCCAATCCCAGTTACAACGCTGCAGCTGCTTGACCAATGCTCTCCATCACAGAGAAGGAACTCAATGTCACCTCCCTCTTGGGAAATATGGCAGGGCAGGAGACTGAGGTATCAGTGAGGAAGCACTTTTGGACACATAATCATAATTCTACTAGTTTTAAAATAGAGATGGAAAAGGATGAACTGGGTTTAAAATATAGTGCTCTAAATTGGAGGAAGGCCAATTTTGATGATATTAGCAAGAAATTCCAAACGGGTTTGGAAAAGATATTCGCAGTTACGGGGCCAGCTGAGAAAGGGAAACCTTCAAAAATGAGATGCCAAAATCACAGAGACAGTCTATCCCTGTTAGAGTGAAGGGTAAGGCTGGTAGGTGTAAGGAATGCTGGAGGACTGGAGAAATTGAGTGTCAGGTTACAAATAAGAGGGAAGCATATGTCAGGTAGAGAGAGAGGGAGAGAGAGCAGGAGTCAAGGTTTTTTTCAGTACTCATTCACGGGATGAGGGTATCACTAGTTGGGCCTGCATTCATTACCCAACACAAACACATTGTTGTCGGTCTGGAGTCACATGTAACCCATGCCGGGTAAGGAGGCAGTTTGCTTCCTTCAAGGCCATCAGCGAACCTGATGGGTTTTTTTCCAAAAATCGAAAATGGATTCATCATTGTCATTTGGCTCTTAATTCCAGATTTAAAGGGACTGTCGAGAAGGGTCTAAAGCCAGTAGGAGTATACATAAGAGGGAAATCCGGAGGCCATAAAGGGGACATGAGATAGTTCTGGAAAATAGGATTAAGGAGAATCCAAAGGGACTCTACACATACATTAAGGACAAAAGAGTAACTCAGGAGAGTTTTGGGGCACTTAAAGATCAGCAAGCTTGCCGATGTGCAAAACTGCAGGAGATGGAGGCGATAATAAATAAGCGTCGTGCGTCAGTATTGACTGTGCAGAAGGATATGCAAGCTAAAGAACTTTGGAAATACCGTGACACGTTGAAAAGTGCCTGCATTACAGAGAAGGAGTGCTGGAGTTCGTAAAGCCCGTAAAGGTGGGAAAATCTCCAGGACCTGATCAGATGTACCCTAGAACACAGGGGGAAGCGAGTGAAGAGATTGATGGGCCCATTGCTGAGATATTTGTATCGTCAGTTGTCACAGATGAGATGCTGGAAGATAGGAGGTTTGCGAACTTGGTGCGATTACTGACAATGTTTAAGAAGGATGGTAAGGAAAAGCTAGTGAGCCTGACTTCAGTGGAGGGCAAGTTGTTGGTAAGGATTATGAGGCACAAGGTTTGCATGCATTTTGAAAAGCAAGCCCTGATAAGTGATAGGCAACATGGCTCGAAGTATGGAAAGTTGTGTCTCACTAAATTGACTGAGTATGTTTGAAGAAGTGACTAAGAGGATTCATTGAGGCAGAGGTGTATATTGTTGGTATGGACTTCAGTAAGGCATTTGACAACGTTCTGCATAGTAGGTTGGGTAACAAGTTTAGTTCATATGGAATACAGGGAGAACTAGCAGTAGGTATACAGAATTAGCCCGAAGGCAGGAGACAGAGGATGGTGGTGAAGGATTGTTTTTCGAACAGGAGGGTTGTGACCATTGGTGTGCTACAAGGGTTGGTACTGGATCCGCTACTTTTCACTATCCACATAAATCATTTGGATGTGAACATTGCAGCAATAGTTGCTAAGTTTGCAGCTGAAACCAAAATCGATGGTGTAGTGGAGAGCAAAGAAGGTTTATCTCAGAGTATAATGGGATCTTGATCATATGGGCAGATGGGCTGAGAATTGGCAGATGGTTTTTAATCTAAATAAATGGGAGGTGCTGCATTTTGGAAATGCAAATCAGGTCAGGACATATACACTTAATGGTAAGGTCTTGGGGAGTGTTGCTGAACAAAGAGACCTTGGAATGCGGGTTTATAGCTTCTTGAAAGAAGAGTCGCAGGTAGATAGGATTGTGAAGAAGGCATTTGGTATGCTTGCCTTTATTGGCTAGTGCTTTGCCTATTTGAATTGGGTGGTTATGTTGCTGCTGTACAGCACATTACTTTGGCCACTTTTAGAGTGCTGCATTCAATTCGGATCTCCCTCCTTTTGGAAATATATTGTGAAAATTGAAGAGAATCAGTAAAGATTTACAAGGATGTTGCCAGGATTGGAGTTATAGGGAGCGTGCGAGTAGGTTAGGTTATTTTATTCCTGTAACGTGAAGAGCATGTATAGGGTGTATAGCCAAGTTATTTTTCCCTAAAACTAGAGAGCATCGATTTCCGATGAGAAGGAAAAGATTTTAAAATGACCTAAGGAGCAACTTTTTCCCACAGAGAGTGGTGCATGTGTGGAATGAGCTGCCAGAGGAGGTGGTGGAGGCTTTTACAATTACGACTTCTAAATGGAATTTGGATAGGTACATTAAGAGGAAGGGTTTACATCGATATTGGCCAAATGCTGGCAAATGTGATTAGTTTAGTTTGGGATATCCCATCAGCATGGACGAGTTAGTCTGAAGCGTCTTTTCCGTGCTGTACACCTCCGAGACTCTGACACTATCTGACCTTGCACCAATATCGTATTAATTCATCATTCCCGGACATACTAACCTATGTTGCTAGATATGATCGAGATGTCTTCACTTCAGCATTCTGAAGCCTGCAAACACATCCTTCCATAACACTGACTCAGAGTCTCTCTCCCTCTGGCTATTTCCCATTGGTTGGTGTTTAAACTGCTTGCCCACCATCCAGTTTTAATTGTCCAGTTTTAATGTGAATAACTGTCCTATATCTTTTACTGCCATTGTATGTTGCTCACCCAAGAGCATCAGCTTCCAACACTAAGAAGCTTTGAAACAATGTTCAAAACGGATTACTTGCATTTGCTTTGACTTCCCAGTGTCCTGCCCTGTGTTCCATGTTGGATAGTGGGGTTTTAGCAGTTTTGAGTCACATCTTTGTAATTCTCTCTGTGCCCCACCATTGAGAGCCTGTGTTAATCATTCTCTGCTGCTCATGTGCTCAGTAACATGTTAGTGATTTAGACCAGGCTTCTCACTTGCATTTGACTGACATTTGACTTAACTCTAGTTTTTGTACCTTCGTGGAAATGCTGGGGATGGTTTCCTGGAGGCTGGGTTTTAAGCTACTGTGGAAATTCATGAAGACCAGAGGCTTTGGTGACCCAACCCTGGATGAATCATGGTGACTGTAGTTGCAGCATCTGGATCTGCAACATGACCAACAAATAGAGCAGAAGCTGCAGAGAGGGGAATCTCTATAAAATGGGATGAGGGAATCACAATCAGATCAGCCATGGTTTTGAAAAACGTTGGAGCAGGATTGAATGGCTCGCTCATGCAACTTATTCTGATATTCCTGTTAGTAACAAACCAATTTCCCTTTTCTCCCAGTGTCCCAGACTGGTGGGTAGTGAGTCGCCTCCTCCTGTTCCTGGGGAACAGAAATCTGGGGCCGCACTAGCCTCCAGATTTCCCTGTATCCCAGTCTCGAACAATTGAGTGACTGCCTCCTGTTCCTGTGTTCCGGTATCGTGTAGTTGAGTGTCTACCTCCTGTCCCTGTGTCCCAGTCTGGAACAGATGAAAAACTGCCTCCTGTCCCTGTTTCCCAGTCTTGATCAGTTGAGTGACTACCTCCTGTATCTCCCTGTTCCTGAGCAGCAGTTACAATGCTCTGAATGATGTCACAAGGTTAAGAAAGGACTTGATAACAGAGAATTTCAAACTTGGAGCAGCATTACACAAAGATATCTAGAAACTTCTCCACTAAACATTTTATGCAACTGTTACTTTATTCCTGTCTCCTTTTATAAACAGGGTGAAACGTATACAACAGTGCAGTGTTCCGACAATACTCCCACATACAGGGAAGACAGATTATAAAGATTGAAAGATTTATGGTCTATCCCTCAGCAACCCTCATCCATTCCATCCAAACCAAGTAAATGTTCCCTTTTATTGTGTTATGTAAAATGATGTAAGGAACTGGTTAACTGAACCTGTTTGTTTGGTGACTGTCACTAATGTCAGTCTCCATGGATTCTAATTATCCCAGTGGAGGCTTTCCATCTTTTCATGATAAAAGGGCTCCATTCAATATGTTATCCCATGGTATGGGCGGGAGAATCACCGATAGTACGAACTGGAATCGACTGCTCCAGAGAGAGGGAGAGATCAGAAACTGAGAACATTGGACTGGAAAGTTCCAACAGTAGATCAGAATCTGAGAATGTTATACTGGAATGTTACAACAATGGATCAGAATCTGAGAACATTCGACTGGACAGTTCCAAAAGTGGATCAGAATCTGAGAACATTTGACTGGACAGTTCCAAAAGTGGATCGAAATGTGAGAACATTCGACTGGACAGTTCCAGCAGTGGATCAGAATCTGAGTACATTCGACTGGAATGTTCCAACAATCGACAGGAGGTTATCCTATTATGTTTGGATTCTTTCCACATTTTATTGGTGGCCGTTATCATTGCGGATCAGATATGCACTTTACATTATTTGATGTTTTTATTATCCTATCCTGGCTATTGTTGGTGTCCCTGGTAAGTTTCACTGTCGATATATTGTTTGCATTAACCATGTGCGACTGTATTACTGTTTTTTTCATTTACACTACTCTGTAAGTATTCACGCTCCAAACCACAACAAACAACAGTGAACTTGTTCATTCTTTCTCTCCTTCTTTAGTTCTGGCACTGTGCCTTGTTGGCTGACCTACTCACTTTCAGGTATGAACCAGGATTCATTGCATCACTGCGCTTGCTATTTAACTATTGAAAGCTTGGAGGTCACTGTCTTTTGTTCTGGATGAAAACTCCATTTCCTTCCTCTGACTCCATCTCATCCCTGGCCAATAACTGAGGCTGAAACAGAAGAGTCACAACTACGGTGGTCCCTTTGACCACAAACTGATTACTGACACTATATCCAGACCATTCCTAATTTTAACTATTGACAACTGTAGATTATACTTCACTGGTTCATCCCATCTGCTGTTTGAACCTTCTGCTATGAAACACAGTCTTAATAAAGCCAATGATCTGCTGCTGCTTAACCAAATCTGAGTTGGTATTCCATGGCTTTTATCTAAATGCAGACCAATATCCCATCATTCCCGTACGGATTGCTTTATATTGTTGCTGGGTCTGGCAAAACCTTTACTTTAATATTCACAAGCACGTCGTCACCTCTGTCTATGACACGGTCCTCAGTCTCCCTCTGTTAATGACAAAAAGCCCTGTCAGTTTTTCACATTCAAACTGATTTCCTCTATGCCTATTCTCTCTCAAATAGCAATTTACAAATCTACTGCCACCAACACACACACACACACACACACACACACACACACACACACACACACACACACACACACACACACACACACACACACACACACACACACAAAACAATCTCTTGCCTTATATTTCGGCAGTCGAGATACAGAGTCATACATTTGTGGGAGCCCATTTACTGTCACTCACTGCGTGGGTTACAAATCTTCCCGTGCAAGACATTTCTGTAGTGCAAGTATAGTAGCAACGTACTGGCAAAGGTTTGCAATGGTCCCCATGCTGGGCAGGTAGAACAGTTTATAGAGTAGTCCACGAGCATGGTGTGCATAGCTTGCCATTCTGGCGGGTCCCTTGTCCCAGTTTATGGTGCCTGAGATGGTTCTGTGAGGCAGATTCACAATTTGATGTAACTAATCATTTCAACTGATCTGGCAATAATTTTATTGAATGCTCTCATCCTTGTGATTCGACCCCCCATTGTCTCACTTCTCCAGTTACTCCCACACCTCTGTCTCCTTATCCATATTTTCACAACATGTTATTAGTTAATTAATTATTTGTTTTTGTGTACCTTTCCCTGGTGTTTTTTTTTTTGGCTCCCGAGTGTATCGAGTGCTGGCATTGTGAAGCTCAGAAACAATGAAATGCCATGTGGCGGGCTGTTTCTCCAAGTTGGAAACGGAGTCCCAGCAGTATTGAGACACGTCTTTGAAACTTGGTCTGTGCCTGACCACTGAAAGCCTGTGTTTGTCCCTCTTACATGATTGTGCGGTTCATCACATGAGGAAACCCCTCGAATAATACTCTCAAGTAACAGGTCTCCTACTTGGAGCTGAGGGGCTTCTGAATGACTCCTGTTATGGAAAGGTTAGTGGAGGGGCTGGGGATGGTTTTCTGGAGTTTGTACTGTGAGCGGCCTCAGATATTCAGGGAGACCTGAGGATTTGATGACCCAACTCTGGATGGAGCATTGGGAGTGTTGTTACAGCATCCGCATCTGCAACATGAACAACAAATGGAGCAGAAACTGCAGAGGCGGGAAGCTCTGAAATCACAGAGTGTGAGTGGGGAAAGGGATCTGCTAAATCTGCCTGTGTTTTAACGAGGAGACACACATCCTTTCCCTCTTCCCTTTAAATACCACCCAAATTCACCCTCTCCTCCCCGCACACACACACTCTCCCCTCTCTCACACGGACGCACAACCTCTCTCTCCCTCCCAAAGACTACCATGCTCACCCTCACTCTCTCACAAACACACACACTCTCTCTCCATCCCACAGACACTCCAAATTGCTTCCAAACACACACACGCACGTGCACACAAACACGCAGACACATCGACACGCACACACGCACATCTAATATGTAAGATGAATTTACATTTGCTGGCTTTTATTTCCAGATGCATTATATTTTCTCAAAAAAATATACAATTTGTAGACAGTCAGTCAATGTGATATTTTATGAACTCCTACTTTGGAAATAAACCCAGTCTGATTCCAGTTGAAGACACATACAGACCCCAAACAAGACTGCATGCCTAAAATACGTTGTCTTACTGGAAGGGTCACCTCCTTTACATTGATAATACCTGAAGGATCTCCAGGCAGGAGTTGAAAGGAACTCTGGAATTTGCATATTCATCAATCAAAACCTGCATCTCCATTCTAACCGAATTAAGATTTAGCAGCCATTTTAGATGTGTTCAATTCATGTTCATGTGTTGTAAAAGCCTTACATCTTTTCCTAATAATTTTTGTGCCTAAGGTCTTCTCTCTCTAACACCTGACGAAGGAGCAGGACAATGAAAGCTTGTGTTTTCAAATTAAGCCGGCAGACTATAACCTGGTGCCATGCGATTATTGACCTTACTCAACCCAGTCCAAAGCTAGCACCTCCATATCATGGTTTTTATTGGTTAGCCAATTTTCTCTCCAAGCAAATAAATTGTCCCAACCCCATGTGGTCTTGTCTTGCATATTAATCTTTCGTCAAGCATGTTATGCATTGCCTTCTTGAAGTCCAGATATAATACATCTTTCAGATCCCCCTTATTCACCTTGTTTGTCACACTTCTGAATACGAAAAGGTTAGGAAAATCATTCAAGCATGATTTTTCCTTAATACAATCATGTCGACTTTGATGGATTGTGGTTTGACTTTCAAAGTCTCCTGTTGTTAATTCCTTAATAATAGATTTGAACAATTTGTCTTCAGTCCCAATCATTTGCTCATACCTTTCCATTCCCGAGTGAAGTTGGTTATTCTAAGTTCTTCCCCTTCCATAATCTCGACAGTCCGTTTCAATTCCTGTGAAATAGGCACGAGGCTGTGAAGGATCGGCTCCAATTGATGTGTAAGGGGCATGGATGGCTGATTGGACTCATTCTGGTCCTGCTTTACACACACGATGGGCTGAATGTCCACCTGGTGTTCCTACACGACAGATTCGATGTCTTGCATGCCCTGCGCCTGTTCCTGACCAAGCCACTTAAGATATCATTGTCCTCATCCTGTTGCACAATGACAAGTTTGGAAACTTATGCAATCTCCCTGCAATTATGCCACGTTTTGAGTGTTGAATTAAGCAGGTAGGTTGCGTTGTCCACAGTAGGTAGCTCAGTGGTTAGCACTGCTGCCTTCCAGCACCAGTGATCTGGTTCAGTTTCAGTCTCGAGTCACTGTGTGGATTATGCACATTCCCCCTGTGCCAGCAAGGGATGGCTGTCGGGTACTGCAGTTTCCTCCCAAAGTCCCAAGATGTGCCAGTTAGGTGCATTAGTCATGGAAAATGTTAGGTTGCAGAGATTGGGTTGGGAAGGGGGTTAGGGAGTGGGGTTTGTATTGTATGGCCTCAAGAGGATCAGCGTGGAGTCGATGGGTCAAATGGTCTGCTTCCACACTATCGGGATACTATGATTAACACCTTCATTGCAGAAATCAGTTGAGGGAATAATATCTGAGTTAATACCAATACCCTTTCTTAGTGAGGAGATTAAATCTGTGCACATTACTCCAGATGTGATCTCACTAAGACCCTGTACAGCAGCAGCCACACTTTACCAGCTTGTTGTAAGCTTCCCACTCAGGTTAGAGCAGGCTCAGCTGTCACGGGAATACACGATTTTGTTGAAAATGAATGGTGTACTGACCTTCATTTCAGGATGTTTTGAGTACAGGAGTAAGGGTCTCTTACTGCAGCTGTACAGGCCCTTGGTGAGGCCCCATCTTGAACATTGTGCAGTATTGTGTACAGTTTTCGTCTCCTTACCTAATAAAGGAAAAACCTGACATTGAGGAAGAGCAGCGAAGGATGACCAGACTGATCTCTGGGATGACAGGCTTGTTGTGGGAACAGAGTTTGGGCGACTGTGCCTGTATTCCATGAGGTTTAGGAAAATGGGTGAACTATATAAAACTCTGACATGGCGAGATAGATTGGAAGCAGGGATGATAATTCCCCTGGGTGAGATGTCCAAAACATGGGCTCACAGTGTTGGGTACAGACAGGCCAAAGTGCGTTGAGATGACACTAAATGTCTGCTCTCAGAGACTGGTAAAACTGAGGAATTATTTCCCTGATCAGGCTGTGAAAGCTAAGGTACTGAATATAAATAAGGATTTCAAGACACAGAATGGGAGGGGGGGACAGTGCAGGAGTTTGGTTGTGGAGGTATAGAATCAGCAATAATTACAGGCAGAGATCCAATACTGTGTCAGCTGTGTTCCTGTGGAATACCGTAATATAGAAAATGGTGCAATATCAATAATGGGACCATTGGGAAAAAGAGGCTTCGGTGCGAACCCACAAAATTACCAGTAAAAATCAAAACAAAAATAATAGTCAGCCTAACACAAACAATAGCACAGGCAACATAAATATTTAAACTGTATATTGTAAGGAGTTAGTGCAGTAAATGTCACACTTTAACACTACAGTCACTGACTACAGCACTGTACCTTTCACCAAGATCTTCACCAGAAATCGCAAAGGCTGACAGACCACGTGATGCCGATGCGGCATTCCAGTTCTCTCCAAGATATTTCCCTCCCCGCTTGAAATAAAATTCCTTCTAAATGTAGACCACAAATCCCACATTCAGGCACAGTTTCAAGGCTTGCAGAGCGGATTACATTCCTGCTTTATCTGAACACACTGAGTGTGAATTTGGCAAACAGCGGGATCCTGAGGCTGGGATTTGCTGTTCAACTGGTGCCAGAGACGGACTCCCATAACAGTGAACGGGAGCTCGCTTTATAAAGACAGGGGCACAATTCACTAATTGTGTTGCAGCGAAATTGCGTTTAATAAACACACCTTATTGGATAACTGCCTGTATATTGAATGGAGGATCAAAAGCGACCAAAGCGAATACAGTAGTTCCTATTTTATATGTTCCGATGTTTAAACATACTAAAGGATATGAACACTGTCTGGGGAAAACTGAATTGAGGAGATTTTCACCATGAACTCGAATGGAGGATGCTCAGTGTGTTGAATGACCTACTCCTTTCCCGAAGTTTCCGTGCAGTCTGTGGGAAAGCTCTGTAAATGTTGCCACCAGCTCTCAGATGTTAGGAAGGAGGTCTCTGCAGGGTCAATAGGATAGTGTTTCCCGTTCCAATACTGAGGCTGGTGCCGGGTGATCTGTACGGCTTTATCCTTGAAGACCTTGGAGCAGTTTGATACAATAGAGTGTCTTGCTTGGCCGTTTCCGAGACCATTGTAGAGTTTTCCACATATCTGTGTATCTGGAGTCACTTTTAGGCCAGACCAGGAAAGCACCCGAGATTCACTTCCTGAAAGTACATTGAGGAAGGAAATTGGTGTTTACAATCGACATTGGCTTCAAGGTGACTGTTAATGACTCCAGGTTTTACATCTCGATATTTTATTAATTATAACTTCCACCGGCTGCCAGAGCATTAGCCTGGTCTGGATCAGTAATCCAGAGATATTTCCACAACAGCACCATCTCCACATGGGGGCCTATCTTAAACCACACTGAGCAGGTTATTTCTGTGCTGCTTGACAGATCTGCCAGAAAGAACTCCCACCAATATGACCATTGCGATGGGACTCAGGGCGTGGTAAATGGTCAGACTGTAGTTATTCCCTTGTTATGGGATTGGACATAGCTGAGTTACTTTCCAGATTGCCAGGGAGATGTCAGAGTTGGAGCTGAAATGAAACAGCTTCCCCAGGGACACAGCTTGTTCTGCAGCACAAGTCTTCAGTCCAACTGCAGGAATGGTATCGGGGCCCATTGCCTTTGTCGTATCTACTGTGTTCAGCTGTTTCTTCATGTTACATACTGTGAATCAGATTGACTAAAGACTGGCATATGTGATTCCGCGGGCAGCATGGCGAGGGTGAGGTGGATCATCAACTCAAAGGGTGAGGTGGATCATCAACTTATTTAGGATGGTGATATTTATGGAGTCCTGTCCTCCAGTGAGTTGTTTAATAGTCCAGCGATATTTATGTCTGGATGTGGCAGCACTGCAGAACTTCGCTATGATCTGTTAGTCTTGGGATCATTTCGTCCTCTGTATCAGATGTTAGTAGTGCTGTTGCGAATATAACCAGTCAAGTGCGGTAGCCTTAATGGATTGTCATCAGGTTTCGGTACACATGGTACCGACCCTATCATGTTCACCCACACTCGACGCTGAACCATAGATCAGCTTGATGGTAATGGTAGACTGAGGGATTATCCTGGGGAAAATGTTAGATTGTAGTCGAATACAATTCTGCTGCTGCTGTGATTCTAGCGCATCACATGAATGCCCACTTTGAGCTCCAATATGTTCAATTCAATTCAACTGACTATCCCTCAGATCACACCAAGATCCATTCACCCATCAGCTCTGTATTCAGTGTCTTAACCTGGTTTCTTCCATTTTCCTATTCTGATTCTGCTGAAGGTCTCTCTCTGGTGTCGCGCCTCCAATTTGTTACTTTACTCAAACCCCTTAACATATGCATCTGAATCTTTTCCATTACCCCAATGCCATCTTCTGTGTTTGATGTGAATGTGTTCCCCCCTGTTTCTCTAGCTGAGCATGATTAAGAGCTCTGCAGTGTCAGTGATGCCAGCCTTATGCAATTTCAGATCAAGGAATTTGTGCACCTTGCATTATCGGTCACTTCCCAGTGCATTCCGTGTGAGACAGAGCGTTTGAGCAGCTTTAACACACGTCTATGGAACTTGGACAAAAATAAAAATTGCTGACGAAACTCAGCAGATCTGGCAGCATCTTGGGGAGTGAAAGCAGAGTTAATCTTTCAGGACCTGTGACCTTTCCACAAAGCTCCCATTTTCTCCTGCAATTTTGGATTTTCATTTCCAGTATCCATAGTTATTTGTTTAATTGAAAACTTGTTCTGACCCTATTCATTTCTAGAGAAACTTAACAGATCTGGCATCATCTGCAGAGACAGAGAAACAGAGTTAGCCTTTCAAGTCCAGTATGACACTTCTTCAGAACTGAAAAGGATTGGAAAATGAGCTTTATAATCCCTTGACAGGTGTGGGGAGTGGGTTGATGGGTAAAAGAGGGTGTGGCAAAAGATAAACATACTTTTAGTAGTAGTGAACAAGAAGATCATGTGAAATAGCTTTATATTAAGATGTGAATGGGGAAAAGGGGTTCTCTCGATTGAGTGAAAGATAAAGAAGATGCAACCACAAAAGATCATCGGGAAGCCAGGGGGGAGATTGTATGGAAACTGGAGAACAGTTATAATGGGGTCAGACTGTGAAGTTATGAAATTGTACATTAACTCCTAAAGGCTGTAACGTACGAAAGTGTAAAGTGAGTTGTTACTCGAGCTTGGGTTGTGCTGCCATGGAACATTGCAGCAGCCCAGGGCTGAAATGTTAGTATGAGAGCAAGGTAAGTTATTGAAATGGGAAGCAATGAGAAGGTTAGGGTTATTTCTGCAGACAGAGTGGGTGTGTTCCTCAAATCAATCTCTATTTGTTCTCGCCAATATAAAGAGACTGCATTATGAACAGCAATGACAGGAGATCAGATTTAAAGTTTACAAGTGAAATGCTGCTTCACCTGGAAGCGATGTTTGGGCCCTTGGACAGTGAGGAGGGAAGAGTTGAATGGACAAGTGTTGCAGCTTCTGTAATTGCATCGGATGGTGCGATGGGGGAGTGGGGAAACGTTCAGGGTGATGGACGGTGACACAGAGGGAACGGTCGCTGTGAAATACTGACAGTGGGCGGGAGGGGAAGATGTGTTTGATGATGCTGTCCTGCTGGAGATGGTGGAAATGGCGTAAGATGAATATGTGAATGTGGATTCTCGTGCAGGAGAAAGTGTGGACAAGGAGGAATCTATCATTGTTCTGGGATGGAGGGGACGGATTGAGGGCAACACCGTGGGAGATAGGACAGTCATAGCTGAAGGCCCTGTCCACAAGAGTTCGGGGATTTCTGGTTTGATGGAAAAGGAGGTCACGTTCGACGCAGCTCACAGGAATGTGGCATCGTCAAACAGAAACAAAAAAGATGCAGAAACTTGGAGAATGGAGTCAGCCTCCGCTGATCTTTTGTTCAGCCACAGGCAGAAGTTCCCCCTGAATGATTGAGAAGAACCAGGCATCTAAATTGAGGATTTCTGCCTCACATCTGGTCTGAAGCGGAATGTGAAAATAGACCCAGAGGTAGGCCAGTGAGTATACGTGAGCAGACATTCAAAAAGATATCCCAAACCGCTCAGTAATTAATATTTCTGTTCAAAAAGAAGAACTCGATAATAAGATGAAGCACCCATGGTTGACAAAGGCTCTCAAGGATACAATTGTTGAGCATTAGTGGAGGGCCAGAGTTAGGATATTTATTTCAGGGACCAGAAGCAGATGCTAGGCATGAATTTCAGCTCTGCTTCCTGAATTCCCCCAGAAACTGGTGCCATTGCTGCTCCATCCTCTTCCCTGCTGGTGTCCCCTTCGTGATTCCAGGTTCTCCCTCACAAGTTACAGAGTACAGTCTCTTACATTATGGTCCCTCCCCACTTCACCTGAAACTCTTTGATCAAGACAACCTACTCTGCAGTAGCATCAAGCTGCGTGTAGTGCTGCCACTTTGCCTATGGTCTAAGTGTGGCTCGGCCTCTCCATTCATGCTGTTTTATACCTCCCACACATCTCACTCGGAAAGTTTCCTTCTTTGAGTAAACCTATCCCCCTTTGCACTGAATTCACACTGTGATCCAAATTGCAAAAGGCATACTCAGCCTTCACCTCAATCTGCTCAAGGCAACTGCACGCTGACCGTGTGGTATAAGAATTCCCCTTCTTACATTGTTCAGGCCAGTGAGGCGCTTTCACAGTAGAGATCATCACCCCATTTTGGGCAAAGCAATTCAGGTGTTTGACCTCTTATTGGTACTCGTAACAGTTTCCTGCTGCCTTAGTATTATAACATGGAGAAAAAATAAATCACAGTATGAAGCTTGGGCTGAATGTTATTTACCTGTCATTTGAATATGTTTCATATTTTCAGTGTTTATCTTTAAATGCTTGTTCGTAAAGTTAGTGTCAGATAGCGTGTCGGAGGTTGAGGGATGACATTGTAGAAGTTTATAAATTAATGAGAGGTATGAATAGAGTGATCAGCCACGGTCTTTACCACGGGATGGGGGACTTCAACCATAGAAGGCATAGGTTTAAGGTGAAAGAGGGAAGATTTGAAAAGGACGAAGGGCAATGTTTTCACACAGAGGGTGATGTGTGCATATGGAATGAGCTGTCAGAGGAAGACTGGGAGATGCAAGTACAGCTACAACATGTAAAACTCATGAGGACAAACATATGAATGGGAAACGTTTAGAGGCATATGGACAAAATGCAATCAGATGGGACTGGTTTAGTTTGGAAAACCTGGTCAACATGGACAAGTTAGACCAAATGGTCTGTTTGTGCACTATAAGACTGTATGAATCTAGAAAACGAGGAAAAGGGGAGAAAAGACATGATGTAGTAAATTGGCAAGAAATACAAAAACAAGCAGCACGAGCTTTTCCGAGCATATAAAAAAGTTCAAGATGAGTGTGTGACCTTAGGTGAAATTAAGTCAGGAAAGTATATTGAGGATACTTGGAGGGTGTGACTGAAGAATTGGCTGCAGGGAACAGACAGATAATTTACACCCGTGTTTTACATCTTTCCTCACAGGGGAAGGGACAGTAAGTATTTCAATGATGTAAACAAAATGGTAAGAGGAGGGAAGTTCCTGAACCGTGTCTAACAAAAGGAACAAGGATTTTTCGAACTGGTAAGAGTAAGAGTAGATAGGCCAGCAGTAATTCACAGCTGGTTTTAAAAGAAATGGTCACAGCCTTGGGGTCATGACGCCCTCTCTATCAGATGTTAGTTCTGCTGTTTGTTAATGTAAGCAGTAAGTGCGGTAGCTTGAATGGGTTGTCATCAGGTTTAGGTACACACGGTCCTGACCGTGGCAGGTTCACCCACACTCATCACTGAAGCGGAGATCGGCTTCATGGTAATGGTAGACTGAGAGATTATATTGTGGTTGAATATAATTCTGCTGCTGCTGCTGCTGCTGCTACAGCTGCTATGATGTGCAGCATCACAAGAATGCCCAGTTGGAGCTGCAATATCTGCAATACAATTCTCTAGTCTGTCCTCATTCGCACGGGGACCCAGTCACCCTTCTCCCCTGTACACAGTGCCCTATCCAGGTTTCTGATGTGGGAATGCTTCCTTTTTTAAAAACTTCTCATCCTGTTTGAGTATCTTCAGGATGCCATGCCTCCAATTTGTCGCATTCCTCAAAAGCATTTAACGTTTTCACCTCCAGTAATGCCATCTTTTCTTTAAAGCGACTGTGTTTCCCTGTTTCTCTCCATGACCATGATTAAAAGCTCTGTAGTGTCGGTGATGACAGCCTTATGTAGTTTCAGAACAAATGAATTTGCATACCTTGCATTATCATTCACTTCCCGGTGTATGGCGCTCCATGTTGGACAGGGGTGTGAGCAGCTTTGACACACATGTTTGAAATTTTTCAAAACCAGAAATTGTTGAAGACAGTGACAAGTCTGGCAGCATCTGTGGAGTGAAAGCAGAGTTAATCTTTCGGATTCTGTGACTGTTCCTCAAAGCACCCAGTAAGTCCAACAATTTTTGTTTTTATTTCAGATTTCCTGTATCCAATGATCTTTTCTATATTGAAAATGTATTCTGTAACTTTTCATTTTTGAAGGAACCCAGGGGTCTGGCAACATCCGCAGAGACAGAGAAACAATGTTAATGTTTCAAGTCCAGTGCAAATCTTCTTCAGACGTGTAAAGGATTGGAAAGTGAGCGCTTTAGTATCTTGGCAGAGGTGGGAAAGAGTGTTTGGAGGCCCAGTGTGAAATACAAATGGGCTTAAAATTGTGGTGAAAGAGACAAAGATAGGAAATGGGTGTAAATTAATGTGTAAATATTTTTAAAAATTGATTTTCTCTGTTGAATGGAGCAAAACAAGACACGAACTTAGGGAGCCCAGGAGGGAGAGTGTACGGAAAATGGAGAACAGCCATAAGGGGTTCAGGCTGTGAATTTATGGAATTGAATATTAACTCCTACAAACTGTAACGCACCAACGTGTAAAGTGAGGTGTTACTCGAGCTTGGGTTGCGCTTCATTGGAACATTGCAGCAACCTGCATTTTCTTAGAATCCCGACAGTGTGGAAACAGGCCCTTCAGCCTAACGGGTTTATACTGACCCTCTGAAGAGTATGCAAACCAATCCCATTCTCTACTCTAATACTATACACAGACCCTTGACTATTGCACCTAACATCAACATCGGCAATTCAGCATGGCCAGTTCACATAACCTGCACAACTTTGAACAGTGACAAGAAACTGGAATACCCAGAGGAAATCCAACCCAGTTCCCTGATGCTGTGAGGCAGCAGTGCAAACCACTGAGCCACCGTGCCATTCAGGACCGAACAATTATAAGGCCACAACTCTATACGAGCAGAAATGAAGCCATTCAGACCATCAAGTCTGCTCCGCCATTCGAGATTTTCAACCCCATTTTCCTGATTCCTCTCAATAATCTTTGATCCTCTTGTCAATCAAAACTTATCTGAGTCTGTTTTAAATATCCTAAATAGAACGTAAATCATAGAACAGTCCAGCACAGAACAGGCCCTTTGGGCCACGATGTTGTCCCGAGATTTAATCCTAATGTAAAATGTAGTAATTTAACCTACTCACCCCTCAACTCACTGCTAGCCATGTGCATGATCAATAGTCGCTTAAATGTCCCCAATGACTTTGCTTTCACCATCACAGCTGGCAATGCATTCCATGCATTCACATATCTCTGCATAAAGAACCTACCTCTGACGACTCCCTTTTACCTTCCTACTAATATCTTCAAACTATGACTTCTCGTACTCGTCAATCCTGCCCTGGGGAAAAATCTCTGGGTATTGACACTATCTATTCCTCTCATTATTTTGTACATCTCGATCAGCTCTCCTCTCTCCTCCTGTCTCCAGAGAGAAAGATCCAAGCTCGTTCAACCTTTCTTCATAAAGCTAGCCCTCCAATCCAGGCAGCATCCTGGTAAACCTTCTTTGCAATCTCTCTAAAGCCTCTGAGCTTTCCAATAGTAGGGCGTCCACAACTGGGCGCAATATTCCAAGTGTGGTCTTACCAGGACTTGTAGAGCTGCAGAAAAACCTCACGGTTCTTAAACTAGATCCCCCTATTAATGAAAGCCAAAACACCATATGCTTTCTTGACACCCTATAC
The DNA here is from genome assembly GCF_037043375.1 of Chiloscyllium plagiosum. Lineage (NCBI taxonomy): Eukaryota > Metazoa > Chordata > Chondrichthyes > Orectolobiformes > Hemiscylliidae > Chiloscyllium > Chiloscyllium plagiosum. The sequence continues at coordinate 73,241,301 of NW_028270183.1, forward strand.
ACTTGGGTGGCAACTTTGAGGGATCTATACACATGCGCACCCAGATCCCTCTGTTCCTCCACACTGCCAGGAATCCTGTATTTAATACTATATTCAGGTTCCGAATTTGACCTTCGAAAATGCATTACTTTGCATTTATCCAGGTTGAACTCCATCTGTCAATTCTCAGCCCAGCTCTGCATCCTGTCTATGTCGCGCTGCAGCCTACAATAGCCCTCTATACTATCGACGTCACCTCCAACCTTTGTGTCATCAGCAAAGTTACTAACACACGCCATAACCTCCTCATCCAAGTCATTTATAAAAACTACAAAGAGCAGAGGCCCAAGAACACAGCCCTGTGAGATCCCTCTCAACACTGTCCTCCAAGCAGAATACTTTCCATCTACAACCACTGTCTGCCTTCTGCCAACCAGCCAATTCTGAATCCAGATAACCAAATCTCCCTGTATCCCATATTTCCTGACTTTATGAATGACCCTTCCATGGGGAACCCTATCAAATATCTTGCTGAAGTCCACATGCTCCACATCCACTGTTCGACCATCGTCGACCTGTCTTTACACCTCCTCAAAGAAATCAATAAGATTTGTGAGGCATTGCCTGCCCTTCATGAAGCCATGCTGACTGCCTTTGCTAAATAGTCATAAATCCTATCCCTCAGAATTTTTGACAAACTTTGCTGACCGCAGACGTAAGACTGACTGGTCTCTAATTGCCAGGGATTTCCCTATTACCCTTCTTGAAATAAGGAACAACATTTGCCTCCTTCCAATCCTTTGGTACGACTCGTGTGAAGAGTGAGAAGGCAAATATCCTCACCAGCGGCTTAGCAACCTCCTTTCTTACTTCCTGGAGCAGTCTCAGATAAATCTAGTTTGGCCCTGGGGATGTATCTTAATGTTTTCCAAAATTGCTAGCACATCAACTTCATCAATCTTGATCTGGTCAAGACTGATCTGGCCCAGCTCCTCTAAGTTTCGTTTACAACAACTTCATTTTCCTTGGTGAAAATCGAAACAAAAAACTCATTTAGGGCTTCCCCTATCTGCTTAGACTCCACGCATAAGTTCCCTAAGCTAATCCTGGTCGGCCCTACCTTCTCCCTGGTTATTCTCCTATTCCTCACGTATAAGAAAAATGCCGTTGGATTCTCCCTAATCCTTCCTATCAAGCCTTTTTCGTGCCCCATCATGGCTCGCCTCAGTCCTTTTCTGAGCTCCTTTCTAGCAAGGCTGTAATCCTTTAAAGCTGTGCTAGATCCTTGCTTCCTCCATCTTACGTAAGCTGCCTGCTTCCTTTTTACGAGACGTTCCTATGTTCTCGTCATCTAAGGTTCTTTAATCTTGCCCCTTCTTACCTGTCTCAGAGGAACAAATTTGTGTATCACTCGAAACAACTGCTCCTTAAACAGTCTCCACATGTCTGCTGTGCCCTTTCTGTGGATCAATTGCTCCCAGTCTGTACTTCCCAACTCCTGTCTGATAGCATCATAATTTCCTTTTCCACAGTTAAATATCTTCCCTCGGAAACTGCTCCTTTCACTCTCGCAGACTATGCTACATTTGAGGCAGTTGTGATCACTTTCGCCCAAGTGCTCTCCCACCGTTAGTTCTGACACCTGTCCTGGCTCGTAGACGAGCATCAAATGCAAAATAGCCTCTCCCCTCAATAGTCCGTCCACATACTGAGTAAGGAAACCGTCTTGAACACACCTGACAAAAACGGCTACATCCACACCATCTGCACTTAGGAGGTTCCAGTCGATATTGGAAAAGTTGAAATCACCCATAACTATAACCCATAACTTGTGCATTTTTCCAGAATCTGCCCGCCAATGGGATCTTCAGTCTCTCTACTATTATTAGGTGGTCTGCAGAAAACCCACAAATGCAGTGACTGGTCCCTTGCTGTTTCTAACTTCCACCCATACTGACTCAGTAGACAAACATTCCTCAACAACCTTCATTTATGTCGCTCTGACGCACTCTCTGATTAACAATTCTCCACCCCCTCCTCATTTTCCAGCCACCTTGTTCATTTTTAGATTAGATTAGATTTCTTACAGTGTGGAAACAGGCCCTTCGGCCCAACAAGTCCACACCAACACTCCATAGAGCAACCCACCCAAAACCATTTCTCTACATTTACCCCTTTTTCTAACACGATGGACAATTTAGCATGGCCAATTCACCTAATCTGTACATCTTTGGATTATGGGAGGAAACCGGAGTACCCGGAGGAAATACACAGGGAAAGTTTGCAAAATCCGCACTGGTAGTTCCCTGACGTAGGAATTGAACCCGGGTCTCTGGCGCTGTGAGGCAGCAGTGCGAGCCATTGTGCCACCGTGCTGCGCCGAAACGCTTTTAAACGTTCTAAACCCTGGGAAATCAAACAGCCATCCCTGCCCCTGCGAAACATACGTCTCCATTATGGCCACGACATCGTTGCACCAAGTACGGATCCATGCTCTAAGTTTGTCACTCTTATTTCGGACAGTCCTTGCATTAAAGCAGACGCACCTTAACCGATCCCTTTGTTTCATCGCGTGAGAAACCTTCCTGATAGATTCAATATATCCTGTCATTGTCCCGGCTGCAACTCACCCACTCTCAGACATGTGGTCTTATTCCTACCCACCTGCCAAACTAGTTTAAACACGCCAGAATCAGTTTAAACAGGTCATTTGTGCCACTACAGTTCAGGTGCAACCCGTCCTTCATGTACAGGTCCCACCTTACCCAGAAGGTATCCCGATGGTCTCGGTATCTGAAGTCCTCCCTCCTGCACCAGCCTCGCAGCCACGTGTAAAGCTGCATTCGCTGACTATTCCTCATCTAACTAGCTCGTGGCACTGGTAGCAAACCTGAGATCACTTCTCTACTCATCCTGCTCTTCAGCTTCTAAACTAACTCCCTGTAGTCACTTTTCAGATCCTCAGTCCCTTTCCTGGCTATATCGTTGGTGCCAAATGATTTGGTTTCCACAGCCTTCTGTGATAAGGAATTCCACAATTTCACTATCCTCTGGCTAAACACGTTTCATCTTATCTCCGTTCTAATGGGTTTTCCCTTTGCTCTAAGCCTATGTCCTCCTGCTAGTGCAAACGTCCTGCCAGTTTTGTCTGTATCCAGGTCATTCAGTATTGTGTAAGTTTCAATTGGATCCTCCCCTCATTCTTCTAATCTTCACCGAGTATAAACCCAGGGTCCTCCAACGTTCCTCATGTGTTAAGCTTTTCATTTCTGCTGAACCTTCTCTTGACACACACCAAGGCTAACCCATCTTTCCTGAGGTATGAGGCACAAAATACTGGAAATGTGGTCTGACCAGAGCCTTAGAAAGCCTCAGAATCCCCATCATTATATCCTACTCCTCTCGAGATGAATTACAACATTGTATCTGCCTTCTTAACTACTGACTCAACCTGCAAGTTTATCTAAGGTGAGTCCAGCGCTTGGAATCCCAAGTCCCTTTGTTACTCAGATTTCTGATTTTTTCCCATTTAGTAAATAGTCCATGCCTGTATTCTTCATACCAAAGTGCCTGACCTCACACTCTCCCACATTGTGTTCCATCTGCTACTACTTTTCCCACTCTCCTAAACTGTCGAAATCTTTCTGCAGGCTCCCTGCCTCCTCAATGCTATATGCCCCTCCAACTATCTTTCATCATCTGCAAACGTCGTCAGAATGCCTTCTGTCCCACCACTCAGATCATTAACCTAGAAAGTGAAATGTTGTGGTCACAACACTGACTCTTGTGGAACACTGCTAATCACCGTCTGCTATCCTGAGAGGGACAATTTTATCCTCACTATGCCTCCTGCCAGAGAGCCAACCTTTTATCCATGCTAGTGCCTGGCCTCTGACACCATGGGTCCTTATCTTACTCTGCAGCTTCCTGTGTGATACCATATCAGAGGCTTTCTGGAAGTTCAGATAGGTAACTTTCTCTGGTTCAACGCGTCGTTACCTCCTCAAAGAATTCTCATTATCCTGACAGCAATGTAGGTTATTGAAGTGGGGAGCAATCGGAAGGAAAGGGTCAGTCCTACAAACAGAGTGGAGATATTCCTCAAAGCAATTTCTGTTTGGCTCACTAATGTAAAGGAGACTGCATTGTGAACAGCAATGACAGGAAACTGGATTGAAAGAGTACAACTGAAATGCTGCTTCACCTGAAAAGTGTGTTTAGGTCCTAGGACAGTGAGGAAGGAAGAGGTGAATGGGAAAATGTTGCTGCTTCTGCATTTACATGGGAAGGTACCATGGGGGTGTGGGAAAGTGTTCGGGGTGATGGAGCGTGCCACAGAAGGAATAGTCTTTGTAAAATGCTGACAGTGGACGGAAGGGGAAGATGTATTTGATGGTGCTGTCCTGCTGCATACGGAGGATGATTCTGTGAATGTGGATTCCAGTGCAGTAGGGAGTGAGGGCATGGGGAGATCTATCATTGTTCTGGGAAGGAGGGGATGGAGTGATGGCAGAAGTGAGGGAGACGGGACAGTCACAGCTGAAGGCTCAGTACACCTGAGTGAGGGGGATTCTCGTTTGAGAGAAAATGATGTAATATAGGAAGCTTCCCACTGGAATGTGGCATCATCGAACAGAAATCACAGAGCCAGAAAATCTGAGAGAATGGAGTCACTCTCCATGTGTTCAGCCACATACACAGGTTCGCCCTGAATGACTGAAAAGAGTCAGGTATTTCAAATGCAGATTTATGTAATATATCTGGTCAAATACGGAGTGTGAAAATAGACACAGGTGAAGGTCAGCAGATGTGTGGGGGTGGGGAAATATTTAAGCAGGTACTGCTTAATAACACCCAGCTATTATTGACTCTGGTCAAAAAGAAGATGATATGAAGATGTGAAGATGAACCACCCCTGATGCACAAAGGATACTAATCAATCACAAACTAAAAATTCAAATTGGTGAGTTCTCGCGTTGGCCACATTTGGGAAGTTTACTCTTGGAACCAGAAGCAGATTGTATAAAACAAAATACAATGAAAAATATTTCAAAACTGGCAAGAAATACGAAAAAGAAACTAACCACGAGAGTTTTCCCATATCGAATAAAAAACGTTCATGATATATGTGTGACCCTTCGAAGAAAGGCAGGCAAGAAATTGTGGGACACCTGCAGGATGTGACTGGGGAACTGGTTTCAGGGAACAGGCAGAGAATTTAAAACAGTATTTTACATATTTTCTCTCAGGGGAAGGCACAAAGAGTTTCAATATTATAAACAAAATTGTAGTCAGATGAAAGTTTTTGCACTGTCTCTAACAAAACGACCAAGGCTTTTCTCAAACAGAAAAGACCAAGGGTAAACAGCTGATCAGCAATTCATAGCTGGTTTTAATAGAAGTGGTTACAGAGTGACTGGTGGAACTGTGTGAAATATTCAATAACTCTCGGGATTACGGGAGTGTTCCAGTAAACTGGCAGAACTCCAAAGTGGCGCCTGTCTTCAAGAAGAGAGTGAGTCTTCAAGTGTTTAGGTTCTCCCTTTGTCTGAATAGTGGAGCATATTTGAGAGAATTAATGGCCTCATGATGCACTTTCATCCTGAGTGATTTCGAAAAAGTAAAACTGTGTTACATACTGGGGAATGAACATTTTGTTAAAGTTGAATTATTTTGAAAATTATCTGGAACATCGTACAAACGACATCATCCAGAGAACTCTAGAAACTGTACTCATTACAACATTTTATAACCATGTGGGGATATTGCACAGGTGAGAGAGAGAGAGAGAGAGAGAGAGAGAGAAGGTGCAGCATTGTAGTGGTGAGAGTGCTGGAGCCTTATTCTGGGGAAGGCGCTAACAGATATACAGTGAGTGTGAGGGAGTAGAGAGAATACGGTGACTCTTATCATGACAGAGCAGGAAAGGTGCTTTTCCAGTATTGCTAGGCTTTTCTTGGACCGCAGATACTGCACTGAGCTGGGTGATGTGCTCAGGCCATGCTCGGAGGGTCTCGTGGTGCGGCTCTGTCTGGGAAGTAAATAGTCCCTTTCTGTACTAGACTATTCACCAGGCCCTCCGTGCCCCTGTCGACAAGCCCCTGTGGTGTAATTTCCCCTTATCTGCCATGCTCGGTAAACTATGCAGGGCAGCTCCAAACTGGGAAAGCTCAACCGTGTGCCCATTGCCCTTTAAATGATGTCAGCAGTACCAGGGATCACTGAATATCCAGGGACATCCGGGAGATAGTGTGTGCCTCCAGCCATGATGCATGGGATAATCGGGCTGGTATTGAATGAGAGGGACACCATGGGGTGGGGTGGATAGTTAATGAGGTGAGTTCGATAAGATAACACCAGGAAACTAGCTCTGCCTCGTGCAGACAACCCCTCCGTCACACTCAAGGAAAGTGGCACTGAGACAAATTATTGTTCGATTCAGCCCAATGAGTCGAAGTTTCTGCTGATCCTACTCCCAATTACAAATCTGCAGAACAAATGTTTATCCAAAACTCTCCATCATCTTAACTTACACCAATGTCCTGCTCACCCATCATTCACGGAAACAGTGGCCTATATTGCAAGATGCTATTGAAATGTTTTCATTTCACAATTTTAAACCTACCATCAGATCCTTCTTTGAAATTCTCTCTCAATCTCCCCCTCTCTTTTAAGCAAGCTCTTCCCATTTGTTGGTATTTAAACTGATTCCCCCGCCATCTCTTGCTGGCAGTGAGTTTCACACCCACAGCACTCCTGTGTTATGCCACAATGGAGATATGGAGCTGTAAATGGAGGGAGCTGCACATCCTGTCACTTTCAGCATGAGCTGCAACTTTCCCCATGCTGGGCAGTGATCTAACAAAGTGTTACTGAGCAATGCAGTGATTGGTCTACACAGCTGTGTATGCTGGGAAGGTAACTGCTCCAGGTTAATGGATAAATTAACTGCTATTCGCTGCACAGCTCCCCATGCTGAACAGATATCCAATCCGTTTGTATAAAACAATGCCTTTGTGTGTTCTGCACAGCGCCCTGTGCTGAACAGATAATCTAGTCCAAGTTTATGGATCAATGCACTGTTGGACCAATACGTCGTGAACTGGTGAGCTCTAAACAGTGTTCGATCCTGGACGGATTGCTGAGCAGTACACGAGCCTGGTCTACGCAGTACTTCATGCTGAGCAGGTATCTCATCTGGGCTTATACGTGTCCGGGCGGGATCTGAGAGGTGTATTGAGTATCTGATATAATTCCTGACATGATTATCACTCTTCCAGCTCGGCCCATTCCGCTGGTAAATGTGAGATGCTGTGTTTGAGATAGAGTTTACTTAGTCAAAATATTGGACATTAAGCAAAACACAATTTATCCGAAGACTGCCGCTAAAAGGCAACAAAAGGAAGAGGAACTTGCAATAACATAAATCTGTTGGAAAACTTAGCAGAATAATAGTTTATTTAACAGCTATTAAGTAACTACTCCAATATTGTATTATCGAATAAGCACACAAATGTCAAAAAAGAAATGCAGGAAACAGATTGGCTGACATGCAGTTCTTCAATCCAAGAGGAAAGAACATCAAAAGACAGTTCCGAGAGAAATCACAGAGATAGTGTGTAGCACCCGGAAGAGATTTACTGCCTTCCAATCCTGCTGAGACTCCAGAAATAACTGGCAAAATGTAAAACTAAGAATCCTGGTTCTGTGAGAGTTTGACCATCACTCCATAGGACCAGGCCGCAGCTGCAAGAACACAAGGAATGGACTGCAACTACACCGCCTATGGCTCTGTAGGTGTCTCTCAAAAATGGCTCAATCCACATAAGCCGTTAAATGCTGTACAGACAAAAGTCAAAGTTAAACATTAATAATTAAAACGAAAAGATGCAGCAGGCCTGGTGATCAGACACAGACGGCCTCGGGAGCCCAGCAATTCCTATACTGCCAAAACATAGCAGAATCATCAAGCTTGTGAAGAGAAAGAATTATGTCTCTCCCTCATCTCGATGTTTACAACTGGAGATGTGCCATGAGCCCAATAATCAGCGATATCAAAATCCCAGCCACACCAAGTATTATTGTGATATATCAGAGTTGCCGTGAAATGGGTTAACTGGAGCTGTTTGTTCAGTGACTGTGATTAATATCAGTCTTCCTGGACCTAACTGGGTCACTGGAGGACTTCCCTCTTCCATGATTAGGGACTTCTTTCACCTTGTTATGCCAAAGTATTCGGGGCAGAGTCAACCTCAACAAGATTGGGATCAGCAGCTACAGAGAACGAGAGAGAGATCAGAATCTGAGAACATTAGAATGGTCCAACAATGGATTTTAATTTGAGACCATTAGACTGGAATGTTCCAACAATGGATCAGATTCTGAGAACATTAGACTGGAATGTTACAACAATGAACAGGAGTTTATCCGATGGTCTTTATTGGCTTTCTCAGGATTGGACATGGTTAGAGTTGCGGATAGAAGCCGTACTGATGACTATTCAAGCTGGATACTATCCCATCCTCGCTATTATTGGTGTTCCTGGTAAGTCTATCTCTGTCAATTCTATAAATGATGCTGAATGTTATTGCTATGCTGGTCGATTATATTTTACAAATACAGAAACTTTCAGTCACAAACGCCACTTTCTTCTCATGCATTTCCAAACTACTTAGTCATAAACATCTGAGAAGGTAAAAGACTGTTCGGAACCTTGAGTCTCCATTTAGCGTGAACTGTTTTATATCTCTATATTCTCTCTGTCATCAAACCTGCTTCTTAATATCCCCAATCTCCAGATTTGCCTGAGTTCTGTTGCTGACTTCGCCATCATCTACCCCTTCGTTAACGACAGATTTTATGGCTCCAGTTCTCTTCTGACCTCTATTCCAGTTACAAAGAGTTTGACCACAAACGTGTTCTTGTCTCTACAGTTACTTCACAACAGGGACTCTTAAACAGAGTAATAATGTCACTGACTGTGTAATTCAGAGGCACAGGTTATGACTCTAAACGCATTGTCTGAAATCCTATCCCAGCCGATGACTAAATTTAAATTCCAATATCAAAAATAGGAATGAAGCCTAATTTCACTCATGGCAATCATAAACCATCAGGATTTCTTTCTTATTTTATTGATAACCGTTGGTAAAGAAACCTAACATTTTTGCCCTGTCTGAACTAAGTGTCACCTCAGATCCACAACAATGTGGTTGCCTCCATTTTGCCTTGACAAATGGCCCCATTGTCAAGGACAGTTAGGATGGACAACAAATACTGTCCGTGCCAGTGATGCTGGCATCCCGCGAAACAACAACAAGAAGAAAATGTGGATGCTGGCGATCTGAAATAAAATTCTCCACAGTCTGAAAGAATGTTGGAAAATCTCAGCAGTAATGGTAGTGTGTCGGAAAAAAAAAACAAATAACGTTTCGAGTTCAGTGAATCTATCAAATCTGAATGCAACTGCGAAATAATATTATTATATCAGGGATGGATGGAAGGGTGAGCGGGAGGTTTGTGTTGAGTGGATGATGTCCAGCAAGAGAGAGAAAGTGAGAGTGAAAGAGAGAGAGAGATGGAGAGAGAGAGAGAGAAAGGAAAAGCAAACAAAAGGATTGCTGATGATGGACTGGAAGGAAAACAGAATTGCAAGTTATTCTACCATTTTCCCTTTTCACATATTCCTGAGTATCATATTTATTATGGGATGTCCCTGCTTACCTTGAGTTATGTTCCCTCTATCTCTCGTCTCTGAGTGTGGTGATCAACTCCATCAGCAATGCTGATAGTCGCTGAGATATAGAGAAGCGTAATGTTCCATTGTCAACTGCTTCTTTGGAGAGAGGAACTGTTACTGTGTGACTGTGTGGAGATATAAGAGCTTTCTCAGCCAGGAAGAGAAACTGAGGAGCTGAAAAATATATTGCTGGAAAAGCACAGCAGGTAAGGCAGCATCCAAAGATCAGGAGAATCGACGTTTCGGGCATGAGCCCTTCTTCAGGAATGAGGAAAGTGTGCCAACCAGGCTAAGATAAAAGGCAGGGAGGAGGGACTTGGGGGAGGGGCGTTGGAAATGCGATAGGTGGAAAGAGGTTAAGGTGAGGGTGATAGGCCGGAGAGGGGGTGAGGACGGAAAGGTCAGCAAGAAAATTGCAGGTCAGGAAGGTGGTATTGATTTAGAGGGTGGGGATTGATACAAGGTGGGAGGAGGGGAAATGAGGAAGCTGGAGAAATCTGAATTCATCCCTTGTGGTTGGAGGGTTCCTGCTGGAGGAAGAGCACCTCATCTTCCGCCTGGGAACCCTCCAACCACAATTCAGATTTCTCCAGCTTCCTCATTTCACCTCCCCCCACCTTGTCTCAATCCCAACCCTCGAAATCAGCACCACCTTCCTGACCTGCAATTTTCTTGCTGATCTCTCCGTCCTCACCCCCTCTCCGGCCTATCACCCTCACCTTAACCTCTTTCCACCTATCGCATTTCCAACGCCCCTCCCCCAAGTCCCTCCTCCCTGCCTTTTATCTTAGCCTGGTTGGCACACTTTCCTCATTCCTGAAGAAGGGCTCATGCCCGAAACGTCGATTCGCTTGATCTTTGGATACTGCCTGACCTGCTGTGCTTTCTCAGCATCGCATTTGTCAGCTCTGATCTCCAGCATCTGCAGTCCTCACCTTCTCCTAGAGAAACTGAGGAGACCAAGGCATTTTCAATACTGAATGGATGCATTGTAGGTATGGGGAATTCACTTGCTGTTGTCATCTGGAAAGTCAGTGGAGACTCTGTGGATGGTGTTCTCAGGATAGTGATGTCAGATACTGGGTTCATTCAGGGATTCACGATGGTCTGGGGACCCCACTCTGAATACTGCATTTACAGTGTGTCTGGGTCCATGATAAACAAATGGAGTTGAGACTACAAAGAAGGGACGCTGTATAAACAGGGAGGAGCGAGGCACTATATTTTCCTCTCTGGAATTTCCAGGAACATTTGTCTAAGCTGCACCCATTCAGGTGTAAGGTGTAAAGCCAGCTTGTTTCAAAATTGAGGTGGTCACTGAGCTGCATTCCCTCCTTCAGGATAACCTGTGTTCTCACACCAGTAGCAGGACTGCGCTGACAATCACGATGAATTAAACTGGATTGATTCTGGAACTTTGCAGGCAGCAGTGGGTAATATATCCACCATCTCTGAAGTGCAGTCCTCCAATGTATTCACGAGTTGACTGAATCCATCTGCCTGCTGAGAGGAATGCATTGGTTCCATCTCCACAGGGGAAAGTACAGAAATTAATTTCCAGCGATATTAGGGAACAGAGGGACTGGTAAAAATTGGAAGCTGCAGGAAATCAGAATTAATGAAGAGTATATAATTGAAAATCTAATTGAATCGAAGTTTCTTAAGTTGCTGCATCTGATGAGCTACATCTCAGAGTGATTGAGATGAGAACAGAGCTAGTGAAATAATTACTGATTATTCTTCAAAGCTAGTTAGATTCTGGAAAGGATCCTGCAGACTGGAGAGCAGCTATTGTCAACCTAAATATTTAAAACAGTATGGAGAGGAAAAACAGAAAACTAAATAATTTGATGTCAGCTGTGAGAAAAAATATTGGAAACTTTTATAAGGAACGTGACGAATAAACACTTGGAGAATAATGATATGATTTGGTACATTCGGCCGAGATTCAGGAAAGGGAAATGATCTTTGATAAACCTATTTGTGGAGATTGTCCGTTGTGACATCGACAGTTGAGAATCAATGCGAGTGGAGTATTTGTATTTTTCGAAGACGCTTGACATGTTTGAATATAGGTGAATGGGGAATGTTAGAGTCCATGGGTAGGTAGGGGTGGAATATATATCACATGGATTAAAATTTGATTAACGGAGATACAAGAAGAATGCTGTTTTACTCTGGACTGAAGGATTGATGCGTGGCAGCAGGATCAGTGTTTGGGCAATAGCTGTTCATAAGGTATAAAAATGATTCAGATGTGAACAACAAATATAATCATGTACAGTTATATTTATTAAATGGTAGAGAGGTTGGCGAGTGCTTTTGTTGAAAAGGACCTGTATGTCCTTGGTCATAAGTCACTGATAATTCATACAGGACAGGAAGTAAATGATGTGTGGGTCTTCATGAAAAATGATTGAAGTACAAATGTTAGAATATCTTTCCCACTGATCGTGTTTTGTTGAGAGAGTAGTTGGTGCATTGTGTAAAGATTTGGTCTGCTTTATAAACAATGATCGCTCTGTCACTGAGAGAGTGCAAAGTAGTTTGACCAGACTAAATACTGGCATGATGTTACCATGAGGAGAGAGTGCAGTAACTATGTGTTTAATCTGTAGCGCTGTGAGAGAATAAGAAGTGGAAGCTTGATGGGTATGGCCAGAAACTCATTATGTCCCAAACAGCTGAATGGGGTGGAAATGTCATCCCTTTCGTTGGATGTTTGATTCACGACAGTTTACATGCATCTGCAGAACCCTCACGTCGATTGACAACGAGGTGCAGGCTCTGAATGAACTCTGAACACTTAAATGCACAGTTAGTGCGTGACACTGCATTGAATGTCACTTTGTACACGATCCTGCCAGCAGCCAAAATACCATCATTCTGAAACAGTTAGTTATTTCCCAATGGCTTCTGACCTCCAAGGGGGCCATGGGTCTGCCTTCTTGGAGATGGAAAGTAACTTGGAGAATGGCTAAAAAATGTTGTCTTCATTCCGACTGCCAGAAAACCATGGTAAAGTAACACATATGTACCATGAGTAATTAAGTCATATGGATCAATTTGGAGCAGTCTGTCTGTGCAGCCCCTGCTCCATTTGTTTGTGATGTTGGAACATCTCTGACACCTTCCTGTTCCTGTGTTAGTGGCTTGACAAGCTGAATAACCTCTTCCTGTTCCTTTGTAAGTGACTCCGGGTGTGAAATGGTTCTTTCTGTTCCCATGTACGTTACATGTGGGAGAGAGCAGACTCCCTGATTTCCTGTGCTACAGGCAGGAGGGACTGAATGGGGTATCCCTCTTTTTGTCCAGTAGTTTTGATGGGATGAATGGCTTCACCACATTCTTGTGAAACCAGATGGAGCTGCTGAATGAACTCCTCCTTTCACTGTGGAAATGTACTGTGCTGTTACATAAACGTTACCCAGACTTTAACAGCACGATCTTGAATTTTGATCAAGTCTTGTTGCACATGGTCACAGCCTGTTTCAAGAGCTGAAGAGGGACAACTTATCCTGAAAATTTCGTAGAATTCAGTGAATGCCGCCTCTTCTGCTGGCACGGTGGCTCAGTAGCTAACACTGCTGCCTCACAGCACCAGGATCCCAGTTTCGATTCGAGCCTTGGGCAACTGTCTGTGTGGAGTTTGCACATGCCCCACTTCTCTGCATGAGTTTCCTCCAGGTGCTCCGTTTTCCTCCGACAGTCCGAAGATGTGCACACCAGGTGAATTGGCCATACTAAATTGTCCATTACGTTAGGTGCATTAGTCCGACGGAAATGTGTTTGGGTGGGTTACTCTTCGGAGGGTCGGTGTGGACTGGTTGGGCCGAAGTGCCTGTTTCCACATTGTAGTGAATCTAATCTGCTCAGTTTGGTCTCAATGGGCTGAATATCCTCCTTCCACACTGTAGGGATTCTATGATGACAAACTGGAGATGCCCGGGGCTGAGGAAGCTACGCTGAGGATCTCCTGCAGAGGTGCCCCACGGCTAAGATGATTGATGCCCACCAATGATAATCATCTTCCCCTGTGCCGTGAATGACTCCAAACAGTGTAGAGGTCATAATTAATTCTCATTAATGTGTGATTTTGTTCAGGCTCCTTGATGTCATCCTCAGTCAAATCCATCCTTGAGTTCAGGGTCAGTCTCTCTTACCTGAGCCCCTGCGTTACCTCTTTTGTTCATATCAATAGGTCATGGTGCAGAAGCAGAGAAGGTTTTCTTCAAACAGAGAGTAGTGAATGTCAGGAATTCTCTTACACAGAGAGTTAGGGGAGCTAGATCACTGAAAGGGACCAGTGGTGTCCCGCTGGGATCAGTTCAGTGACTTCTGCTCTCTGTTATTTTCAAAAATGACTTGGATATGGGTGTTGAAGAGTGGGCTAGTAAGTTTGCCGATTACACAAAGGTGGTTGGAGTGATACAGCATATGGAGGGCTATTGTAGGTTGCAATGGGACATCGACAGGATGCAGAGGTAGGCTGAGAAGTGGCACATGGAGTTCAAACTGAAGTAATTCACCTTGCAAGCTCGAATGTGAATGCAGAATACATGGTGAAAGGCAGGATTCTTGGCAGTGTGGGGAAACAGAGGGATCCTGGTGTCCATGTCCACAGATCCCTCAAAGTTGCCACCCAAGTTGATCGGGTTGTTAAGAAGGTGTATGGTGTGTTGGCTTTCAGTTGCAGGGGGATTGAGTTTAAGAGCCGCGAGGTTATGCTGCAGCTCGATAGAGGCCTGCTCAGACCGCACAGGGAATATTGTGTTCAGTTCTGGTCTCCTCATTATAGAAAGGATAATGAAGCTTTCGAGAGTGTAAAGAAGAGATTTACCAGGATGCTGCCTGGACTGGAGGGCAGGTCTTACGAAGAAACCGTGAGGGAGCTAGGGCTTTTCTCATTGGAGGAAAGATAGATGAGAGGTGACTTGATAGAGGTGTACAAGATGATGAGAGGCAGAGAGAGTGAATAGCCAGAGACATTTTCCCATGGCAGAAATGTCTATCACTTGGTGGTATAATTTTAAGGTAATTGGAGGAAGTTTTAGGGGAGATATCAGAGGTAGATTCTTTACACAGAGAGTAGTGGGTGTGTCGAATGCACTACCATCAGTGGTAGTAGAGTCAAATACGTGAGGGAAACTTAAGAGACACTTGGTTAGGCACATGGAACAAAGTGAATGGAAGCATGTAGGTTAGTCTAATCTTAGAGTAGGATAAATGGCACAACGTCGAGTGATGAAGGTCCGAACTGCATGCATTCATGTAGAACTCTGGCTCAAAAACTGCATGAATTCACGTAAAACTTCTTGTCTCATTTTTTAGATAAGAATCAATCTAAACATCATGGCATAGTCAGAGAACACAGGGGGCCAACACCTTCAACATTTTGTCTAGCTATCACCATTGTTCACAGCTCACCTGAGAATGCAACTTTTAAAAAAAAAATGTTTGTGATTTACACATGAAAGTAGTGAAACTATCATGGTATTCTAACAAATGAAAGGCTTAACAAACAATCAATTTTTCTATGTATAATTTCAGTTACATCACACTGTAAATTTTTGCTATAAATTCTGTGTTACGATCGAGCCATCCACTATCACCTGATGAAGGAGCGATGCTCCAAAACCTAGTGTGCTTCCAATGAAACCTGTTGGACTATAACCTGGTGCTGTGTGATTTCTAACTTTGTACACCCCAGTCCAACACCAGCATCTCCAAATCAGTACAGTTCCTTGTTCTGTGTTCTATGAAGTGTTCAAGAAGACTTGGACATTGAGGAAGATTTGAGACTTGGGCAGGTCAGCCTTGATCTTAGTGAAGGGCAAGGCAGGCTTGGGATGGGAATGACCTGCCCCTGTTCCTGATGTTCTCCCATTCTGTTATTGGAAAGTTAGTAGGTGTTATTTTCCTGGAAGGTTTTTTATGGGATGTTGCAATCAGGGAGACCTGTGGATTTTGTGAGCCATCACTGGGTGATATTTGGGGGCTGTATTCACAGTGAATCTGGCTCTACAACATCATCAACAAATGATCAACAAGATACAGAGAGGGAAAGCCCTGTAAAGAGAAATGAGCAACCTCTTCCATATCCAGCCCGGGTCTTCCAATTACATTTTCCTTATCTCCCAAACCGAGTGGGACAGTCTTGAGGGGCCGATTGTTTCCTCTATTTCTGTGCACCATGCCATAACAATAAGTGGACTCTAACTGCTCCTGTCTAGCAGGTTAGAGGGGTTGGATTGGACACAGAAACATGGGACTGAGGAGCAGGAGTGTGTCATTAGAGAATTCGAGCCTTCTCCACCAGGCATTAAAATTGTGGCTGATCAGGTTGTGGTCTCAGCCTGATCGTCCTGTCTGTGTCCCATTATCTGTAACTCACTTTTCTGTCAAATCTTTAACTAACTCAACTGTGAATACTTGTAATCAGAGAGGCACCACAAACTTCGGGGAAAGAGAATTCCCTTTTGAAGGGCCCTTTTAGAATTTTCCCTCATCCCGCTGTGAGAATAAGAGAATCATACAGCGTGGAAACAAATCCTTTTGTCCAATTTGTCCACGTCAATCAGGCATCTTCATCAGATCTCGTCCCACTTGCCAGCATTTGGCCCACATCCCATGATCTATTCCTATTTATGTACCTATCCAGTTACATTTTAAACGTGTAATTGTACCCGCTTTCACCACTTCCTCTGACAGTACACCCACCAGCCTCTGTATGAAAAGGTTTCCCCTCAGGTCCCTTCTTAGTCTTTGCCCTGTCACCATCACCCTATGCCGTCTAGTTCTGAACGCACCTGCTCTGGGAAAAAGATTTTGCCCATTCAGACTATCCATCCCCCTCAGGACTTTTTAAAACCTCTGTCATGTCACCATTCAACCTCTGACAGTCCAGGGGGAAAAGTCTCAACCTGTTCCTCATCTCCCTGTAGCTCAAGCCCTCAGGTTCCAGAAAATCCTTGTAAATCTTTTCTGCACTCTTTCAAGCTTAACAACATCCATTCTTTCATAGAGTCAACTGGTATGTACGCAGTTTTCTTAAAGTGGCCTCATCTACATCCTGCACAAGTGCAACACGCTACTCCAACTCCTATTCTCAATGTTCTGACTGATAAAGGCAAGCATGTCAACCACGTTCCTCACTTCTCTACCGACCTAAACTCCACTTACAAGGAACTATGAATCTTCACCCTCAGTTCTCTTTGTTAAGCAACAGTCCCCAGGGCTCTACCCCGCTTTAAATTACCAAAATGTAAAACCTCACAAATATCTAAACTAAACTCCATCTGCCAGTCCTTGGCTCATTGATGGTCAAGGATCACGTTATATTCTGAAATAATCTTCTTCACTGTCCACTGAACCAATTTGGTGATGTTATCTATAAACTTACTAACCATGCCTCCGATAATCATATCAAAGTTGTTTATATCCATGATGAAAAGGAGTGAGCTCAGCATTGATTCTTTCAGAACATCGCTGGTCACAGGTCTTCAGTCTGGAAAACAGTATATTACCTTCAATCCAATTTTGTATCCAATTGGCTAGCTTTTATTAGATTACATATAACCTAATTTTAGTAATCTGTCTACGATGGGAAACCTTATTAAATGCCTTGCTGAAGTCTGTGTAAACAAGGTGCACGAAAGTATATTCTTCAAACTTCTTTGTTACCTCTTCATAAGACTCAATCACATTAATTAGACATGATTTTCACCACACAAATCCATATTGACTATCCCTAATCATTCCTTGTCTTTCTAAATAAATGCAAATTCTATCCCTCAGAATCCCCTCCAAGGAACTCCTCGTCTCTGACGTTGGCTGAATGAGTCGGTATTTCCCTGTGTTGTTTTGGCTCACTTCTCCCTTTTCTAGCCCCACTCCTCCATTGCCCACAAAAAATAATTATAACTATGTTGGTGATATGGCAAATGATATAGTTCTCAGAGTGTGTCAGGGTCAGTGTTAGGAACAAGTCAGGCAGATTTCTTTAATCTACTAAAACAACATGTCTATGACCAAAACAAACTATGATGGAAAGAGGAATGACGAGAGGATATTGCAAATATGTACAGTGATATTTCCCTTTGAAAAATACTGAGAAACACACACACACACAGACACACACACAGACACACACACACGCACAGACACACACACACACACACACGCACACACGCACACACATACGTATTGTCGATAACAAACTGAAAAGCAAAATATCTGCAAAGTTAACTTGAAATAACATTGTCCAAATATGATTCGAACTTATGACCTAAGGAAAAATGAGAGTTTGACCCAAATGCTATCCTATTTGTAGAGTCATCAAGTCTTACAGCATGGAGAGAGGCAGAGAGGCCCTTTGGCCCAAACTCGTCCATGCTGACCCAAATATCAAACCACACTAAACTCATTTCCTAGCACTTGGCCCATAGCACTCTCGACCTTTCCTGTCCATGTACTTGCCCAAATGCCATTTAAATATCGTTAATATAAATGCTCCAACCATTTCCGTTGGCAGCTCATTCCCTTTGTGTACCACTCTCTGTGAAAAACAGTTTCCATCAGTTTCCCTTTTATTCTTTCCGTTCTGACCTTAAACTGATGCTCTCCCCTCCTCGATTCCCCAACTCTAGGAAAAAAAGGCTGGGTCCATTCCCCCTATCCATGTAAACTACTATTAGACCCCTCTCCTGTGCTCTCAAGAAAAAAGTCCTCGCTTGTCCAACCTCTCCCTATAATTCATACTGTTGAGACCTGGCAATAGTTTTGTAAATTCCGTCCGCGCACATTCCAAATTAAAAACATCGTTCAGATCGCAATGTGACTAAAACTGAACACAGCACTACAAGTGCAGCCTCACCAACATCCTGTATAACTGCAACATAACTTCCCAACTGCTCTCCTCCATGTCCTGACCGATGCTTGCTAGTGTGGCAAAAGCCTTCTTCATTGCCATGTCTAACTATGACCCCACTTTCAGAGAACGGTGGACCTAAACTC
This sequence comes from Chiloscyllium plagiosum, assembly GCF_037043375.1. NCBI lineage: Eukaryota > Metazoa > Chordata > Chondrichthyes > Orectolobiformes > Hemiscylliidae > Chiloscyllium > Chiloscyllium plagiosum. The sequence goes on from NW_028270183.1 coordinate 73,260,034, forward strand.
CATGGTCCCTCTGCTCAACTACACTCGTTAAGGCCCTACCAATCACCATCAAACTCCTACCTTGATCTAACGTTGCCTAAATATTCCTCGGCTCACTTCTCCAGTTTGATCAAGGTCCTGATGCAATTTCTGATATACTTCCTCACTGTCCACGATATCTCCTATTTTAGTGTCATCTTCAAGTTTCCTAACCATGCCTTGTACATTCGCAAGAATATCATTGATACAGATAACAAACAGCAAAGGGCCCAGCAGCGACCCCTGAGGCACTTCATGTGTCACAGGCCTCCAGGCCGAGAGCATTCTTCCACTATTACCCTCTGCTTACTACCATCAAGCCAATTGTGTGTCCAATTTGCCAGCTCCCTCTGGATTCCATGAGATTCTAACCTTCCGGACCAGCCTATCAATGGCAACCTTGTCACAGGCCTTACTCAAAACCACACAGTCTATCGCCCTATCCTCATCAACATTCCTGGTCACTTCAGCAATGAACTCAAACAAATTTAAGAGGCATGATCTCCCACTCACAAAGCCATGTAATCTTTCCAGTCTAAAAACAACTATTAATAATAATTATTAAAATTAATAATATCAAACTAATAAATAATAATAAGCTGACACTTTCAGTGGAGAATAAATTATCCATGGTATGTGATATTGGAACGTACATCATGGGTGAAGGGCAGAATAGATTTCGTACCTGTGTCATTGAACTGTGTTGAAAAAAAGCAAGGGTGGCATGCTGGTTCAGTGGCTAGTACTGCTGCCTCATAAAACCATGGATCCGGGTTTGGTTCCAGCTTCGGGTGACTCTCTGAGTGGAGTTTGCACATTCTCCCTGTGTTTGTGTGTGTTTCCTCTGGGTGCTCCATTTTCATTCCACAATCCAAAGATGCATAGGTCAGGTGAATTGGCCATGCTAAGTTACCCATAGTTTTATGTGCATTCGTCAGGGGTAAATATAGGGTAGGAGAATGGGACTGGGTGGGTTACTGTTTGGAGGGTCGGTGTGGTCTTGTTGTGCCAGACGGCCTGTTTCCATACTGTAGGGAATCTGTCAAAAAAACTATTTCTCAACAAACCTTATCTTTCCAAATGCATGTACATCTCAGCCCCCAGAGTCTTCTCAAGTAACCTACGTACTACAAATGTTAGGCTTCCTGGTCTATCGATCCCAGATTTTTCTTTGCTTCCCTTCTTGAATAATGGCACAGCATTTTTAATCTCCAATATTCTGGAACCTAAACTGTAGCTAACGATGATGCAAAAATATCAACCAGGGTCCCCGTAGGTTGTTCTGAAGCCACTTGGAGTATTCTTGGATGCATCTGTTTAGGAGCAGGCGGTTTTTCCACCTTCATACATTTTAATGCATCCTCTCCCGTGATATTGACTCACCCCAAGATAACACTACGACCTTTGTTAACCTCCCAAGTCTTCATGATTTTCTCCACGGTCAAGGCAGAGGAGAAATATTAATTGAGAATCGCGCAAATCTACGGTTCTAGACATGCATGTCCATTTTGGACTTTGAGGGGTCATATTCTCATTTAGTTATTCTTTTTACTTTAACATACTTCATGAACCTCTTTGATTCACCCTAATATTCTCAGCCAAAGCGATCTTGTGCCCCCTTTTCGCCCTCCTGATTTCCTTCTTCAGTAAACTACTGTATCTCCTGGATACCTCCTGGTACTCCCTCGATCCCAGCTGCCTGGACCTGAGCCACGCCTCCTTTTTGCTGGTCAAAGCCTCAATATCTCCTGACATCCGAGGGTCCCTCTTCCTACCAACATTGCCTTTTACCCTCACAGTAACATATAGGCCTTGAACTGTAGACATTTCACTTTTAAAGGCCTCCCACTTGCAGGAGGTCCCTTCGCCTGCAAACAAACTTCTCCAACCAACCCCTACGAGCTCCTGTCTAATTCCATCAAAATTCGCCTTGCCCCAAGTTTGAACTTGAACATGTGGAGCAGTTTTGTCCTTCTCCATAACTATTTAAAAATTAATAGAACTATGGTCACTGGTCCCAGAGTGCTCCCCCGCTGTCACCTCAGTCGCCTGCCCTGCCCTAGATCTTAGAATAGGTCAAGTTTCGTCCCTTCCCGAGTTGCACTCTCTACATACTGCTTGAGGAAACTATTCTGAACACACTTAATAAATACACCCCATCTCAGTCCTTAATTCTCTGTCATTCCCAGTCTATGTTAGGAAAATTAAAATCTCCTACTAATGCAATCCTATTGGCCTTGCAAGTCTCCCCAGTCTGTCTACATATTTTTGTTCCCCTAATTCCTCGTTTACTATTTGGGGGCCTATAGTACAATCCAAATCCTATCACCATTCCCTTCTTATTTATTAGCTCCCCAGACAATTCCTCACATGATGATCCATCGGATATTTTATGTCTGTTTATTGCTGTGATACTCGCCTTAATCAAAAATGAAACTCCCCATCCCCTCTTTCCACCATCTCTCTCCCACATAAAGCAGCTGTACCGTCCTGCATTAAGCTGCCGGTGTTTCTCTCCCTTAGCCATGTTTCTGTACTGGCTATAATATCCCAGTCCCACACACCAATCCATGCCCTGAGTTCATCGGCCTTACCTGTCAGCCATCGTGCATTGAAATAGTTGCAATTTAATCCAACAGGCATTCCTTGCTCTTTGTCGTTGTCTGGCCTGACCTGTCTCTTCATTTTACTGTTTCTGATTACTGTATCTCCTTCCAGCCTCGCACCTGCCTCCCTGCTGTTGAGGATCCCACCACTCCCCAACCCCAGCCAATCTTGTTGAAAGCCTTCCTTGTAGAAGTTGCAAACCTGCCTGCCAGCATATTGGTCCCCTTCCAGTTCAGGTACAACCCGTCCTTCCTGAACACGTCACCTTGCCCCACAAAAGATCCCAGTAATCCAAAAATCTCTGCGCCCTGCACCAATTCTTTAGCCACCCCTTCATCTGCCATATCCTCCTATTCTTACCCTCACTAGCACGGAGAACTGTAAGTAAACTGAATATTACCACTGTCTTTTATCCTTTTCCCTAGCCCTCTACAATCACTCTGCAGGGTGTCATCACTATATCTACCTGCGTCACTCTGTCCTTTGTACCAATGTGCACAATGACTTCTGGCTGCTTCCCGCCCACTCACGCCCCTCGCCCCCCCACCCCACCCACGGTGAGAACGTTCTGCAGCCGCTCTGAGACATCCTGGACTCTGGCATGTGGGAGGCTACACACCATTCCGGATTCTCATTTGCAGCCACAGAATCTCCTGTCTGTTCCCCTCACTATCGAGTTGGAGAATTACTTCTGTTGTTATTCTGCTTGCACAGCCTTCTGACAATGGGATTTCTTCATGAAACAGTTGAATTTGGCTGAATTGTTTTGCTTCAGGCAATGGGGAGATTCCAATGAATCCTCATCAGGAATCCTCCATTAGTGGGAAAGACGACTGGGCTTTTGTTTACTCCCACACATTGCTGTGATGAGCGATAGGGAAACAGAAAGGGAGCAATAGAATGTTTCTCCACAGATAGGCTACATTTTCCATCTGTAAGTTAAATCAGTCACGTTATCAGTCCCACACTGGACTCTGTGAGCTCTTCTTGAACATTGTCCAAACTATATGACTCCATCACATTCTCGACTCCAGGTCAGTGTGTTATTGCAGAATCAATTCATTAACAATAAATGGTCATAATTGTTTTGAAGATGTGTTAATATGTGCTTGCATAATGTAAAAGTAAGCGTTTCATGACTTCACAATATCTGTGTTAAAATGAATATTCTTAAACATATACAGTAATTGCTGGAAAAGCTCAGCTTGTCTGTCAGCATGTAGGAACAGAATTCAGAGTTCAATTTTTCGGTCCAATGACCTTTCCTTTGAACCTGACTTATTCTTAAAGTATTTCCACAGTTTTATTCTCCCACACAAGAAGAAATACCATCCGGTATTCACCAACTACACTCTTCTCAAGGTCTTATATGGTCAATAAAACATCCCTCATTCTCAGGCCGAACTGTTAATTCTTCACAACGTAATGCCTTCATCCCAAGAATGAGTAAAGAGAAACATATTTGAAACGTTTTGAAAGCAATTTTGTTTTTTTTTTTTCAGTTTCGGCAGTTATAACTACACATAATACAACAGATGTAATCTCAGCAATGCCCTGTACTGATGCAGAAAACATCGTTAAGATCATACCCAACACCCCTTGCACGAAACAGGATCATGACATTTACCTTCTAAATCACTTGCTACATCTTCAGATTAATTTGATGTGATTCATGTACGAAGACACACAAATCCCTCTGTAACACTGAGTTCTGCATTCTCCTTGCATTTAAATAAATTTCTGCTGTTTCGTCTATTCCACAAAACAGAAAGTTTCCATCACGTGTATATTGTACTGTTTATTTTTACTGAAACTTTGCTCACAGCCATCCTCTGTCTGTATGCCATTGCTTGTTGCTGTGTCCTCCCCCAGTCTGTGTCCCATTGCAGACGTTCTGCACTCCCACTGTCTGTGTCCCATTGCAGATGCACTGCCCTCCTCCGTCTGTATCCCATTGCTGATGCTCTGCCTCCCCGTCTGGATCCAATGGCAGACCCTCTTCCCTCCCGCTGTCTGTATCCCATAGCAGACGCTCTGCCTCCCCTGTCTGTATCCCATAGCAGACGCTCTTCCCTCCCCCCTGTCTGTATCCCGATGCAGACGCTCTGCCCTTTCCCTGTCTGTATCCCATTGCCGAGGTGCATCCCTCCCCAGTCTGTCTTCCATCGCAGACGTTCTTCACTCCCCCTGTCTGTATCCCATTGCAGATACTCTGCCCTCGCTCTGCCCTCCGCTGTCTGTATCCCATTGCAGACATTTTTCCCTCCTCCTGTCTGTCTCCCATTGCAGATGCTCTGCCCTTCCCCTGTCTGTATCCCATTGCACACGCTTTTCCCTCCTCCTGTCTGTATCCTATTGCAGACGCTTTTCCCTCCTCCTGTCTGTATCCCACTACAGACAGTCTTCCGTCAACTGTCTGTATCCCATTGCAGACGCTCTGCCCTCCCCCCGTCTGTATCCCATTGCAGGTGATCAGTCCTTCACCTGTCTATAGTACATTGCAGACGCCCTGCCCTCCCCCTGTCTGTGTCCCATTGCAGACGCTCTGACCTCCCCTGTCTGTATCCCATTGCAGAAGCTCTGCCCTCCACCGTCTGTATCCCATTGCAGACGCTCTGACCTCCCCCGTCTGTATCCCAATGCAGACGCTCTGACCTCCCCTGTCTGTATCCCATTGCAGACGCCCTGCCCTCCCCCTGTCTGTATCCCATTGCAGACGCTCTGTCTCCATTTGACATCTTATTGAATGACTATCCTGGTGCATGAGCAAACTGAGCTCCATCTCCTTCATCCGGTTCATTAGAATAGATTGCAATTTGTTGATGACCTCATACAAATCCCTGAAGAATTCCACTCGTTACAGCTTTCCAAACACAAAATGAGTAATGATCTCTACTCTGTATTTCCTGACAGCTACCCAGGCGCCCCTGCTTCTGCATAACAGCCTGGGATGGTTATATGGCGTTCCCCTGTACTGTATACTTCATTCTGTTTGTTGTGTCCTGTTTGGTGCAGCCCATTTTGCCGAAGACCCATTTAGGTGCAGACCCGTTTCAGCGCAGCTCATATTTATTCCTTTTCAGGTTTCGATAAAAGTATTAATCAAAGCAATAAAAAAAAAAATAATGTTTATTCCCTTCAGTAAAAATGTTAAAAAGACACTTGAGTAAGTATAACATTGACTCAGAGTTTCCTTTCAGAGCTAAAATGATAATTGGCCTTGCATTTGTTCACATTGAAAACATTCCTGAAGCTATTGAACATTTGTCTGATGCGCTTCCAGATGAACTGCAGCCGTTGCTGGACTGGTTCGAGAATAACTTTGCAGGTAGAAGCTCACACAGAGGAAATGGTTGGCGTCCACCGCTTTTTCCAGTTGGAATGTGGAATTTATATGAAAGAACTTCAAACAATGAGGACAGAACAAACAATAATGCAGAAGCTGCCCACAGGAGATGACAATGCGAACTTGATGTGGAACATCCAGTTATTTGGAAATATATTGACAGTTTACGCAAAGTTCAGAGGGGAAGGGATATTTACTATGAGCATCTGATATTCCGTTGAAATTAAAGAAACAGATGCTAGAATACAAACACTCGTAAGAAGATTTAGTGAGAGAAATGATGTCGAGTATTTACGAGGATTGCCCATAATTTTGAATGATCGTCATGTTTTAGATTTTTCGTAATGAACTTATATCGTTTATTTTTTTCTTTTTAACATTTTTACTGAAGAGAATAAACATTATTTTTATTTTTATTTTTAGTCTTTCATTAATGCTTTTAACTAAGCCTGAAAAGTGAGAGAGATGAGATTGGAAATGCCAGCGAGTTTAAATTGAGAATTGCTCTTTACTGAACATTGCTGCTTACTTGGTTGGTGGGACGTCGATGTTTCAGAATCTCCACACAAGGTGTCCTGGTCCTCTCTGGCTCTTTCCAGGATCTTCCCCACATCTCGAGGTAGAGGGTGAGGGAACGGATATCGGGCACTCTAAAACCCGGCTTGGCCCTTTATGTCCTATTCCAGGACGTTTCTCCTGGAATGGGAGAAGAGAAGGGACGAAGTGAGGGTGGGAGTGGGTTTCCCTGCTGTCAATGCTGGTATAGGGGAAGAGGGGAAGGGTGAGATGTCCGGATGGAGTCTGACCACAGTGTTGTATCCATGCAGTGGTATTAGTGTGCGGCGCTATTGCGTCAGTGACAGAAAAAGTGGGGGAAGAAAGGTGCTGAAGTCAACAGTGAGTGTGGTCGTGCTTGAGCCTTATTTGAAGATAGAGTGTGAGCCTTGTTCGGAGGTATGTGTTAAAACAGATATACAGCGAGTGCGAGGGAGCAGAAGAATATGGTGACACTTATCCTGGCAAAGTGGGTGGAAAGAATATTGATGCTTGTCCTGTATTGCTGACCAATTCTTCAGATCATCTCAGCGTTGAGGTGAGTCTCCCGGAAAGTCTTGTCCAAGTCTATCGCTAATAACGCCACAGACCCTTTCCCTCACTTCCCACAGAATCAGTTTGGGTGGATCTTACAAATAGCAAGATGAAGCAAACATTAGTGTGTTATGTATCAAAACTAAATCTGTCAAGTAAATACTTTACAACATATGTTATGGAAATTAGATATGCAAGTATATGCAAGGGGGATCAATGACACAGTGATATTATCGCTGGGCTCTTCACCCAGAGATCCAGGTAATATTCTGGGGACATGAATTCAAATCCTGCCATGGCAGATGGTGGAATTTGAATTCAATATGTATCTGGAATCAAGGGTTTATGATGACCAGGAATCAATTGTCAATTGTTGGAAAAACTCATCTGGTTCACCGATGTCCTTGAGTGAAGGATACTGCTGTCCTTACCTGGTGTGACCTGCATGTGACTCCGGACTCAAGACAACGCTGCTGACTCTTAACTCCCCTCTCGCATGGGCAATAAATGCTGGTAATCCCAGCGACGCCCTCATCCTGTGAATGAGTAACATATAATCGTGGAGCTGCAGTAATAATAGATGGTCTCAAATTGCACTGAAACTGCAGTGACTACTAATACTGTGAAGAAAAAAACTTCCGTAAGTGTGTATTGGGTAGGTTGAACAGTACATTGTGAACCAAACTGGAGAGCAGGTTATTTCAGATTTGGTGTTGTGTTGTCAGGAGGACTAACTAATAACCTTGCGCTGAAGCAGCTTTTGAGGAATAGTGAAATCAATATGTTGCATCTTTACACGGTGTCTGAATACAATATCGAATGTTTGAACATTCTGGTCAAACATCATGGAAGCCCGGAGGCTAGAGGGTCAAGTACGCTCCAATGAATTGGGGAAGTATAATATAACATTCAATGGGAGAAGCAATGATTGTGAGAGTCAGAGTCCGACAGCACGGAGAAATGCCCTTCAGCCCAAACTGTTCCATTCCAAACAAAATGTCCATGCACCCCATTTCCCTGCCCTTGCCCCATGTCCTTTTTCTTTCCTATCCGTGTATTTGTCCAAATGCATTTTAAATTTTGTGAATTTAACCACTTCTGCTGGCATCTCATTCCATGTGTATACCACTCTGTGTGTAAAAGAAGTTGCCCCTCAGGTCCCCTATAACTCTTTCCCCTCGGATCTTAAATTAATGACCTCTCGTCGGTGGGTTGCTCAATCCTGTGGAAAAAAAGACTGAGTGCATTCACTCTATCCATGCTTCCCATGATCTTATACACTGCTATCAGATTCCCCTTAGTCTCATACACTCTAAAGTAAAAACTCCTATGTTGCCCAACCCCTCACTGTATCTCAGACCATTGAGTCCGGGCAACATCCTTCCATATTTGTTCTGCACTATTTCCAGTTTAATAACATCCTTCCTATCGCAAAGTGAACAACACTGAACATAACACTACCAGTATTGCCTCACCATCCTGTATAACTGCAACATAACTCCCTAATTTCGATACTCATTACTCTGACTGATGAAGGCCAGCGTGCCAAATGCCTTTTTCACTGCCCTATCTCCCTGCGACTCCACTTTCAGAGAACCTTGAACCAGAATTCCAAGGTCACTTTGTCTCAATACACTCCTTAAGACCCTACCATTCACCATGAAACTCCTACCTTGATTTGACTTTCTAAAATGCAAGAACTGACACCTATCTGTATTAAACTCCACTTGCTATTTCTCGGCAAACTTCCTCATCGCCCCTCTTAAGCCATTACCTCAATTAGGGAAGGTACTGGCATCCTTACCTTCAATTCCAAACAGATTAATGTCTCCTGTCCCAAATTTTCACCGAATTATTTCAGACTGAACATTGTGAGGATAGATGGATTAAGATGGAGTCATTTTTCAAGAACCTGGGTCTTCCAGGAGTAACCCCTGAATAGGTGTTGTGCCTTAATGCACCATTGTCAGCGCAGGAGGTTGTGAAGCAGCTTTAGAATGTAAAGGCTCACGTTCCTGATGGATTTGCTCGTGAATTTTATACGTAATTTATACACCTATTGTCAGGGCTGATGTTTAGCACGTTCCGTCACTCATACAGTCACGCACCCCTCCCTCCATCCTTAAGAGAGGCTCATCTCTCTGATACTGCAGAAAGGAAGACCCTGAAGGATTGTGCTTCTTACACGCCAATCTCTCATTTAAATGTTGGTTTCAAAATCCTGTCTGAGACCCGTGCATGAAAGCTGGAAACTTTGCTGCCTTCCGTTGCCAAAGAGGACCAAACAGGCTTTATAAAGGGACGCAGATCTTCCTACAATGTAAGGAGGTTACTCAATATGATCCAAGAGTGTCAACAACAATCTGTCCAGGGATTACTGATCTCTTTAGCTGAGAGAAGGCATTTGATTGGGTTGAGTGGCCGGATCTCTTCTGTACATTAGAACGGTTTGGTCTGTGCAAAGTTTTTATCAAGTGGTTGAGGGTCCTTTACCGTGATCCTCTGGCTGCAGTTCTCACTAATGGTGTGCCAACCAGTAATATTAATATTTCTCCAGGCAGCCGACAAGGCTGACACCTTTCACCATTGTTGTTTACGTTGGAGATTGAGCCACTGGCGGAGGCCATCTGTAGGGATACCAACATATCTGCTCCAGAAGTGGGATAGAAGTCACGTAAGATTATATTGTATGCAGATGAGGGTCTTTTCTTTTGTCAAATTTCGCAATTTCGGTAGATCATGTGATGCAATGCATTAATTCGCTTGTTGCCTTTCTGGACGATATTATTAATTTTACAAAGTTGGAGGCCATGCCTATGGGAGGTCTTAGAGAAATACCTGATACTGAGGGCAAACCCTGGTTTCCTTTTAAATGGCCACGGTGGTAGTTTCCCTATTTCAGTATATTCATTGCATTTGTCTTTGATCATTTATTTAACGTGAACTATATCCATTTGTTTGACAAAATTACACAATTCGGATAGCTGTTATTAAAATGAATGTCCTTCCTCATTTCCTGCACCCTGTGTGAATGCTTTCTTGATGTTTCCCATAGAGCAGAGTCATGTAGGCGGCACAGTGGTTAGCACTGCTGCCTCACAACGCCAGTGACCCGGGTTCACTTCCCACCTCAGGCGACTGACTGCGTGGAGTTTGCACATTCTCCGGGTGCTCCGCTTTCCTCCCACAGTCCAAAAATGTGCCGGTTAGGTGAATGGGCCATGCTAAATTGCCTGTAGTGTTAGGTGTAGGGGTAAATATAGGGGAGTCGGTGGTGGGTCGGTGTGGACTTGTTGGGCTGAAGGACCTGTTTCCACATTGTAAGGAATATAATCTAAGATGTTTCTAAGAAAAATAATGGCTGGTTTAGCTCTTTTATTTGGCACCATAAGCAATTCTTTATCAAGCTAACAAAATTGCAACTGCCCCACAGATCGTGGGGAGTTGATTTCCCCGATTAAAAACAATCAGTTCAATTTTTTTTCATCGTATGTGAGTGCCTGGGCTGCTGATGTCTCGGCATCAATGTGGCATTGAGCCCTCTCAGACAAAGTGAACCCTTCTTAGTTTGTAATTCTTACATAAAATGACAACATTTATGGAGTATTGTCATAATCTAATGATGATCAATACTGTCAAAACTTGAAGGACAATGCGTCAGATCGACGGCAACACAGCCATAACCATATTTCTTACCCCTATAATTGCTATACCGTGTTGTCAACCGGGGATGATGGATTCCAGATTTAAACTGTGGGCAGTGAGGGGGGTACCTTGCTTGGGTGATTTAGAATTAGTAGAATCCTTACAGTGTGGGAACAGGTCCTTTGGCCCAGCAAGTCCACTTTGACCCTCTGAAGAGTAACCCACCCAGACCCATTCCCCTACCATCCTATATTTACCCTGACTAATGCCCCAACTTACAGATTCTTGAACACTATGAGCAATTTAGCAATGGCCAATTCATCTAACCTGCATATCTTTGTGACTGGGGAAGGAAGCCAACGCAGACACAGTTGAGAATGTACGAACTCCACACAGCCAGTCACCCCCGAGGCTGCAACCAAACCCGTGACCCTGGTGCTGTGAGTTAGCAGTACAAACCACTGAGCCACCATGTCTTACTTGAGGGAGAAACAATGATAGCATTTGATCAAATAACTCGTAAGTATGGACTACCGAGCTGAGACTTCTTCTGTTTTTTTTTCCAGATTAGAGATTTGATTAAAAAAGACTTTTAACAGACACTTATAGATCCGATACAGAGAAGTGGGTTCTTTTTGCTACGAATACCCTCTCTGTCAGCATCCTTTATCATGAGTTGGATAGTGTCCCCTCAGACAAGACTGTGCAGCTTCGTGACGTCTGTGCGAGAGAGTTGGGGGTTTAGATCTCTTCGGAGACATGGGAGGATATTTGTGAAAATGCTCGAAGGATTTTGATCTGTAATAGGTCCCATTCCATGCAGTTGAAAAATCTTCATAGGGTCTGTCTGACACCAGAGTTTCTCTCAAAATTCAAAGTGGGATTATCTTCAGAATGTACTAAATGCCGAGTGACTACAGGCATTCTTGCTCATTGCATGTGGTCCTGCTGCAAGCTTAGTATATATTGGAGCACTGTGTTAGGTGTAGTAGAGTGGGTCTTGGAGACAGAATTGGAGATGGAACCGGTTTCTCTTTTCCTGGGCCTGCACAGAGTATCTTACACAGATGCACATGGGGAAAAAAATCCTTACTTTCTGTGCTAGGAAAAATGTTGCGTTGGATGTCTGAAAACTCCTCGGGTCTTTTGGGTCTTTGTAAGCTCCTCATGGAAAATATCCCTTTGGACTTTCTCACCAGTGTGGAGCACCAAAAAACAGAGATTAGTATAAGTCATAGAGTCATGGAGATGTAAAGCATGGAAACAGACCCTTCGGTCCAATCCATCCTTGTCGACCACATGTCCCAAACCAATCTAGTCCTACCTGCCAGCACCTGGCCCATAACCTTCCAAACCCTACCTATTCATTTACCCATCCAAATGCCTCTTAAATGTTGCACTTGTATCAGCCTCCCCCACTTCACCTGGCAGCTCATTCCATGCACGTACCACCCTCTGTGTGAAATAGTTACCCTGTAGGTCTCTTTTATATCTTTCCTCTCTCACCCTAAACCTATGCTCTCTCGTTCTGGACTCCCCGAAACCAGGGAGTCCAGGCCAGTGTGCCAACAGCCTTCTTCACTGTCCTGTGTATCTGTGACTCAAATTTCAGACAACCGTGCACCTGATCTCCAACGTCCTTTTGTTCCACTACAGTCCTTAAGACCCTCTCATTCATAATTAAACTCCTACCTAAATTTGACTTTCCAAAATGCAAGATGTCGCACTTATCTATATTAAATTCCATTTGCTATTTCTCAGCCCACTTTCCCAGCTGATCAAGGTACTGCTGCAATTTCTGATAACGTTCCTCACTGTAAACGATGCCTCCTATTTTAGTGTCACCTGCAAACTTAATAATTTTGCGTTGTTCACCCTGGTCCAAATCATTGATATAGATGGCAAACAGCAATGGGCACAACACGGACCCCTGAGGCACTCCACTAGTCACAGGCCTCCAGTCCAACAAGCATACCTACACCATAGCCATTTGCTTCATTACGACAAGCCAATTGTGTCGCCAATTTGCCAAGTTTACCTTGGAGTCCATGGGATCTAACCTTCTAGAGCGGCCCACCATGTGGAATCTTATCAAACGCCTTACTGAAATCCATCTATATTCTGTCCACCACCCTGCCCTCGTCAAACCTCCTGGTCACTTCCTCAAAACACTCTATCAAAATTTGTAAGGCATGATCCCCACGTACAAAGCTATGCTGACTGTTCCAAGTCAAACTCAGTCTTTCCAAATGCATGCATATCTTATATCTCCAAACCTTCTCAAGTGGTTTCCGGAAACAGATGTGAAGCTTACTGGTCTATATTTCCCAGGCTTTTCTTTGCAGCCCTTCTGAATAAGTGCACAACATTTGCTACTGCCCAGTCTTCCGGGTCCTTGGCCCCTGAACTGTCTTATCTCGCCTCGTGCAGTGCTCTTAGATATATCTGGCCAGGACCAAGAGATTTATCTGACTTTGTGCATTCTAATGTGTCCAACAGCACCTCTACTGTGATATGGACTGTGCCAAGATATCGCAATTAACCTCCCAAAGGTCATAGGTCTTCGTGTCTTTCTTCATGGTAAATACAGAAGAAAAATTGAGGACCTCAACCATCTCTTGAGGTTTTACACATGCGTGCCTATTTTGGATTTTAAGACGTCCTATTTTCTATCTCTAGTTGTTCTTTTTCTTTACTATACTGAATTTGGATCTGCTCAGCCAAGGCTATCTCATACCCCACTTTAACCTTGCTGATTTCCTTCTTCAGTGAACTCCTCTATCACCTGTGTTACTCCAGGGGTTGCCTAGATCCCAGCTGCCTGTACCTGAGTGATGTCTCCTTTTTTGTTGGTCAGAGCCTCAATATCTCTTGTCATCCAGGGTTCTCTCTTCCAGCCTAACTATCCCTTCACCCTTACAGGAACATATAGACCTTGAACTCGAGCTATCTCACTTTTGAAGCCTTCCCACTTGCCCGGGATTCTTTTACCTGGAAATAAACTACTCCATCAACCCCTGCAATCCCCTGACTAAGTCCAACAAAATACGCCATGCCCCAATTTAGAACTTGAATCTGTGGACCACTTTTGTCCCTACCATAACTATTATAAAATTAATACAGCTCTAGTCACTTTTCCCAAAAGGCTCCCCCACTTTACCTCCATCACCTATCCTGCCCTATTTCCTAACAGTAGGTCGAGTTTGTCCCTTCCCGAGTAGGACCCTCTACATGCTGCTTGTGGAAGCGTTCCTGAACACGCTTAACAAATTACGTTCCATCTAAGTTCTTAACACTCTGGAAGTTCCAATCTCGGTTAGGATAATTAAAATCACCTATTATGACAACCCTATTGCTCCTGCAAGTCTCGCCAGTCTCCCTGAATATTTGTTTCTCTAATTCCCATTGATTATTTGAAGACTTATAGTGCAACCACTATAACATTACCACCCCCCCTCCCTTACTTCTTTGCACCATTCACAAAACCTCATTGGATATTACCTCAGTTATTTCATCTTTAAATACTAGAGTGATACGTGCCTTAATCAGAACTATTGGTATTTAAATTGTTTCCATTTACATCTCTTCCTCGCAGTGGCTTTCACATTCGCAGCATCCCTTGTCAAGGCACAGTGGAGGTATAGAGCAGTAAATGGATGGGAACTGCACATCCTGTCACTTCCAGCATTGGTTGCATGTTTCTCCACAATGGGCAGTGATCTAACACAGTGTTACCGAACAATGCAACAACCTGGGTTTATATATGAATGAACCAGTGCGGACTGCACAGCTCTACATGCTTGACATTTAGCCCAGGATTATAGATCCAGCATTGGTGTGGGCTGCACAGTGTTTCACTCTGGACATTGCTGGCTTGCATACAGCTGTACACGAGCCGGACCTACACAGTGCTCCATCCTGAATATGTAATGGATGGGCTGGTTATGTGAGTTGGATTGCGAATGTGAGAGTACTAAACATCTGGCAATGCCTTTATTTTGTGTTTTACTTCTTGTGATTGGACTCTTCAAATCTTGACTCATCCGGTTAGACCCATCTTCATCACTTCCTCAAAAAATTCCACCGAGTCAGTAGGATGTGATCTCCAATGTACAAAGCCCTCTTCAGTCCTTGTCGTTCCAAATGCATATACATCCTTTCCCTCAAAATCCCCTCCAACAATTGAGTCACCAATGACGTCAGGCTCACCAATCTATAGTTACCTGTTTTTTCCTTACTTTCTTAAATAATGACCCTATGTTAGCAGCCCTCTAGTCTTTTGACACCTCACCTGTTAAAATCAATGATACAAATATATAAGTAAAATGCAGAGCAATCTCTTTCCTAGCTTCCCACAAACATCTGGGATACAACTGATCAGGTCCCAGGGATTTGTTCACATTTATTTGTTTTAAAATGTCCAACACCTCCTTGTAATATAGACACTTTTCAAGGTATCACTATATATTTCTTCATTCTCTCGCATTTGTAACCTCCTCCACATTAAATACTGAGGAGAAAAACGTGTTTCGCATTCCTTCAATCTCCTGTGGTTCTACACATAAAGTAGCCTTACTGATCTTTAAGGAGCCCTATTCTCTCCCTAGTTAATCTTTTGCCATTAAAGGATTTGTAGAGTTTCTTCAATGCCTTGTTAACCCTATTTCCAAAGCCATCTCATGTCCACATTTTTCTGGCCCGATTTCCCCGTTGACCTTACACTTATTGCCCTTATACACCTCTCGGGACTCACTTGATCTCAGCTCTGTTTACGTGACATATGCCTCCTTCCTTACCTTGACCAGAGGATCAATATATCTAGCCATCCAGCACTCCCTGCACCCACCAGACTTGCCCCTCTCACTAATAGGAACACGTTGGCTCTGGACTCTCTGAAACCAAGTTTTCATGGCCTTGCATTTTCCAACCATCCCTTTACCTGCGAATAGTGTATCCCAATCAGCCTTTCACAGGGCTCGCCTAACACTTTCAAAATTGGCCTTATTCAAAGATAGAACTTTAATGTTTACATCAGGTATTTCCTATTCCAAAACTAATTTAAAACTAATGTACATGTGCAACAGACTTGAAAGTTAAATAAACACTTCCTGCCCCTCTGTAACAGGCTCGAAAGGTTGAATGGGCTCCTCGTGGCCCCCTGTAATAGACTGAAAAGGTTGAATGGCCTCCTCCTGTCCTTATGTAACAGATCCGAGACATTAAATGACACAGCAACCCGTGGATTACGAGCAACCGTTAAAGTGTATCTGATGGAGGTCCATCCCTTCCCAGTTACAGTAACACAACCAACGCAATGTACTCCAGGTGCCCTCTCAGTAACACCTCATACAGCTGCAGCGACACATCTCTTTGTTTTGAATGAATCTGTTGGCAAAATGTACCAATATTCTAGATTTCCACCTTTTCAAGTAGCAACAGGCTAATATGGGCTAAATGGCCTTCTCTTATCCCTCTGTAAGAGGCCCATAGGGACAGAATTGCTTCGGCCTGTTGCTGAGCAGCAATCTCAATGCTCCGTCTCAAGGTTATGAAAGGATTTGGTAGCAGGGCACTTAAAACTAGGAGTAGCCTCATACTGGTCAATAATATCATACTTTGTGTTAAGGTATCTAGAAACTTGCCCACTCGACTTTTTTTTATGCAGTCGATCTGTTGTTTTATAACTGCCTCCTTTCATAAACAGAGTGGAATATATATAAACCCCTGCAGTGTTCTGATAATACTCTCATATACAAGTTACAAAAAGATTATAAAGATTTATGGTCTATCCCTCAGCAATCCTCACCCGTTCCATCCAAACCCAGTAAATGTTCTCTTTTATACTGATATGAAAAGTGATGTGTGGAACTGGTTAACTGAGCTGTTTGTTTAGTCATGATTTGGAGATGCCTGTGTTGGACTGGGGGTGTACAAAGTTAAAAATCACACAACACCAGGTTATAGTCCAGCAGGTTTAATTGGAAGCACACGAGCTTTCGGAGTGCCGCTCCTTCATCAGGTGATAGTGGAGGACACAATTCTAAGGCACAGAATTTATAGCAAAAATTTACAGTGTGATGTAACTGAAATTATACATTGAAAAATACCTTGATTGTCTGTTCAGTCTTTCATGTGTTCGAATACCATGATCGTTTCACTTATTTCTTGTGTAAATCACAAAACACTTTTTTTTAACAAACGTTGCATTTTCAGGTTAACTGTAACATTGACTGTTACCTAGACAATATGTTGAAAGTGTTAGCCCCCTGTGTTCTCTTGTCTCTGCCATGATGTTTAAATTGATTCTAATCTGAAAAGTGAGAATAGAGTTTTACATGAATACCTGCAGTTTTTGAGCTCAGAGTTTTACATGAATTCATGCAATTTTTGAACAAAGTACAATGTAACTCTGCAAGTACAAATACACCCCACAAAACATATGTGTGCATGAAGGTTCGTCTGTTTGTGTGTTTGTGTATGTGTGTTTTTCTGGGTTGAGGGTCGTGAGTGTGAGAGGGAGTGTATATGTGTGTGTAGTGATGTAGAGTCTCTTAAGTCTGTGAGGGGGTGCATATGTTAGTGTGGCAGTCTGTGTGCGTGTCTGAGTGGGGCTTGTGAGTGTCTGTAAGAGAGAGTGTATATGTGTGTGCATGAGTGTAGTGTGGTCTCAGTTTCTGAGCGGATGCCTGTGTGAGTGTGGGTGTCTGTAAGGGTGTGTGGGAGTGTCTGTGTGCGTGTCTGTGTACATGTGTGCCCGTGTGTATGTGTGTGTATAGGAGTGCCTGTGTATGTGTACGTGTAGTGGTGTCTGTGTCTGTGTGTGTATAGTGCAAGGGTGGTCACCTGTAATGTGACATGACCCCAAGATCCCGGTTGAAGCCCTCCCTATGGGTACCGAAATTAGCTGTCAGCTTCTGCTCGGCCACTTTTCGCTGCTGCCTGTCCTGAAGTCCGCCTTGGAGGATGGTGACCAGGAAGTCCGAGGTTGAAGGTCCTGGACCACTGAAGTGTTCCCCAACTGGGAGGGAACCCTCCTGTCTGGTGATTGTTGTGCGGTGCCCATTCATCCGTTGTCGTAGCCTTTGCTCGGTTTCCCAGTGTTTGTACAGTGACTGTGATTAATGCCAATCTCCATTGATTCTAATTATCCCAGTGGAGGGTTTTAATGATAAATGGGCGCCGTTCAATGTGTTATCCCATAGCATGAGCGGGAGCATCACCGACAGCACTGATAGGGATCAGCAGATCCAGAGAGAGGGGGAGGAGAGATCAGAATCTGAAAACATTAGACTGGATGTTCCAAAAATGGATCAGATGAATGAATCAATGGATGAATCATTGGACTGGCATGTTCCAAGAATAGACAGGCGCTTATCCAATTATGTTTGGTATCTTTCTGCATTTTATTGGTGGCCATTATCATTGTGGATCTATTACGCTCTTCTCATTGTTCAATATTTTTATTATCCTTTTCTAAGTATGTTTGGCGTTCCTGGTAAGTGTCACTGTCAAGTTTTTTTTTCTCTATAGTTATGACTGTATTACTGGTCTTTCATATAGTCTACACTTCTTGTCGCTGTTATTGTTCCTGCTGAAACTCTCAATCCAGATATTCACTCTACAGAATACTATTAACTTCATCAATGAACGTGTTCAATTACTGTCTCCCTCTCTGCTCTGGCAGTGTTACTCATGGGTCTCTATGTTGACCTACTCAGCTCCAGCGTAGAACTACAATTTATTGTATCATGGCCTTTGTTATTTAAATATTAACAGCATGGAGGTCACTCTCTACTGTTCTGGTTACAAACTCCACTTCCTTCCACTGTTTCCATCCCATCCCTGGCCAACATCTGCAGCTGTAGCAGACAAGTCACAACTGTGTGTGATCCCTTTGACTATGAGCTCATTCTTCACACCATTCCCTGGCCTTTTCTAACTGGAAATACTCACCACTCCAGAATATATCGCACTGGTTTATTCCATCTGCTGTTTGAATCTTGAGCTATGAAATACAGTTTTAATGAAGCCAATAATCTGCTGCTGCCGCTCCCAGCTTCAAACCTGCCAAAGCAAATCTGCTTCGAACTCACGCCAAACTCCCATCCATCTGTCATTCATGTGTATGCCGATGTATATTGCTGTTATGTCTGGCAATGACTTTATTTTAACATTCTCAAACACTTTACCTCATCTGTCCATGAAACTTCTCTCTTCCCTTTCTGTTGATTAACAAAAAGCCTGCCAGCTGTTCGTATTTAAAATAGTTTCCTCCATGTGTGTTCCTTCTCAAACAATGAGTTTCGCATTCAACCACGCCAATCGTGCACGCGCACACACGCACTCTCTCTCAGTTTCTGATGAGCACACACATAATCGCAGCAAACCTTCCCATTGTAGGCAGTAACCTGATGCGAGTATAGTTAGCATACGATAGTAAAGTTTGCAATACTCTCTATGCTGGGCAGATAGTGCAGTTTACTGAGCAACACACTAGCATGGTCTGCACAGCTCTCCATGCTGGGCTGTCATCTTGTCCCAGTTTATGTTGTTTGTGGTGTTCTGTGAAGCAGATTGAGAATTTGATGTAACAAACCATTCCAGCTGATCTGACAATGCCTTTATTCGATGTTCTCATTCTTGTCATTTTACTCTCGAAGATCTCACTTCTCCAGTTAGTCCCACTGCCCTGTCTGATTCCCCATATTTCCACAACATCTTTTCCGTTAATTAACTGTTTGTTTCTGTCTTTAATGTGAATCTTTGTCTCCCTCTGTATCTTTCCCTGGGTTTAGCTTTTGGTTCCCTAGTGTATCAAGTGCTGGCATTGTGTAGTTCAGAAAGAATGAAATGGTGTGTTTCAGGCTGTTGTTCACTACGCGGTATATCCCATGTGATGGTCCATGGACAGGGGTGTTTTAGAAGTTATGAGACACATCCTTGTAAATTGGTCTGTACCTGAATTTGTCCCTCTCCGGTGACCTTGTGATTAGTAACACGAGGAAGTCCCTTAAGTAAAGGACCAGGCAACTAAATTGTGTGACAATGCTGTCACTTTTTTTTAAAAAAGATTATTTTCTTCTTTTTAAAATAAGAGATCTTAAAGGCCAAGCTGCCTACTGAAAGCGGCTCAAGTAAATAACTTACGACGCTTTTAGGGTTTATAATAAATAGCAGTAACAACGGCCTCGTAACTTATCCCAAGCTGCTCCTCTCTCTGAAAACTGACTTGATGCTGTTTCCTCCTGAATTGGAGAACTGTATGAAGTATGTATGTCTGAATGTTCCTTTTTACCAAGGGGTGTGGTTATGGAATGTCAGTATATTGGAACAGTTCATCTGTAGAAGATATTATATCCATTATTCGGTTAAGGTTTCCAATAGTTAAATTATTCTAAATTCCTCGTCATTTTGAATTGATTTTCATTCGAGTGTTTAAATATATTGTGTTTTGCTTAATGGTGGGTGGGTTTGACTAGTAGCATCACATCTGGAACACCCAATTCACATCTACCTTTAAAATAAGAAAAGGGTGGCATCCAAGTTACCCTCTTAAAATAGTTTGAGGCAGTCTAGTTGGTCGATAGCAAACTGGGGACTCTTGTCTGGTTCTAAATCGGTAACACCAAATTGGGCTTAGAATTACAATCCCTACAGTCTGCAAACAGGCCATTCGACCCAACAAGTCCACACCGACCCTCCGAGGAATAACCTACCCAGACCCATTCCTCTACCCTAATATTTACCCCGAAAAGGATCCTAACCCACATACATCCCTGAAAACTATGAATAATTTAGCATGGCCTATTCACCTGATATGCACATCTTTGGATTGTGTGAGGAAACCAGAGCATCCAGAATAAGCTCATGCAGACATTGGAGATTATGCACCGGGAGATTATTTGGTACAAATGTCGCATATGGTAGTTGTTAGTGTCTTTTGTTCCGGATGTTGAATTCAGCTGGTTTAAACAGTGTTTTGTGTATAAAGATTCTTTCAGCCACTAAGAATTCTCTGGGTGTGGAAGAAGTAAACTTGGGAGTTTTACAAAAGGTAATGAAGTTAAAGCTGTAGGAATTGACAGACAAGCTGGAGTTGGGTTTGCTTTTGTCTGTGAGAAAATGAGAGATAATTACAGCTATAGTTCCAGAATTACATTGGACGGAACCGCCATCAGACGCTTTCGAAATGGCTAGAATTCAATTTCAAATGAGGCACTTTGAACATGAGAAGGAATTAAAACAGTTTGAATTATGATGAAAAGTAGAAATAAAAGAAAAGGAAATGAAGAAGGAAGAGAGAAAGAGAGAGAAGAAAAGCAGAGAGTTTCAACTTAAACAGTTAGCAATTAGAGAGGATAGTTGATATAGAAGGCCGGGATCCAGGTAGATGGTAGGCTGGATGAGGAGGATTGTGAGGTTGAGCAACCCTGTAGTAGCCAATGGCCTAATGAGGTTCTATTTAAATGCAACCAGGCATTATCTAAATTTGATGAGAAGGATGGGGAAGCCTTTTGAATTTCATTTGAGAAAGTGGCTAAACTAATGCAGTGGCCAGTGACCATGTGGATTTAGTTGATCCAAACAAAGCTGATAGGTATTTGCATCCCTATCGGAGGAGGTATCTGGCCAGTATGGGGTGATGAAGAAAGCCATCTGAAGTGCATATGAGCCTGTGCTAGAAGCCGACAGTCAGCGTTTCAGGAATCTAGAAAACGGTCCCTGGTTAAACTCACATTGAGTTTGAAAGGATAAAACAAAGTAATTTTGAATAGTGGGTAAGGGTATTAAAAACAGAGCAAAGCTATGACACTGTTAGAGAGATTCTTATGTTGGAGAAGTTCAACAATTCACTTCCTGCAATCGTGAGAACTCGTGTGGAAGAGCAGTTACAACGGCAAGATTAGAAGCTGAAATGGCTAATGATGATGATTTGGTTCAGAAATGAAAGTTTGGTTTCTGTGAGGCATGGAGAAGAATGTGCGAGATCTTAAAATATATACCTGTGAAAGTAAGCTTCACTGGCATAGGCCAGGAGTAGCAGGGAAAGAGGTTATAGCATTAAGGGTACAGAAGCATGTAACTCTTTTATGCTGAGACATGAGGAGCTATGTGGGCGGCACGGTGGCACAGTGGTTAGCACTGCTGCCTCGCAGCGCCAGAGACCCGGGTTCAGTTCCCGCCTCAGGCGACTGACTGTGTGGAGTTTGCACGTTCTCCCCGTGTCTGCGTGGGTTTCCTTCGGGTGCTCCGGTTTCCTCCCACAGTCCAAAGATGTGCAGGTCAGGTGAATTGGCCATGCTAAATTGTTCGTAGTGTTAGGTTAGGGGTATGGGTGGGTTGTGCTTCGGCGGGGCGGTGTGGACTTGTTGGGCCGAAGGGCCTGTTTCCACACTGTAAGTAATCTAATCTAATCTATGTCATTCAGAAGGACTGTTGGAGAGATGAGAAGTGCTCCATTATGTAACGTGTGGTTGGAGTGTCCAGTGGAATCATCAACAGATTTATTCCACAATGGGGAAGGAGGTCTTGAGCTTTTTGTTGGCGTTACAACGTTTCAGCATTTAAATTGCGAATAACATACATGAGCCAAATCTTTATCACTGATCGTGAACCCTTAAAATTTTGGAGAAGTTTAGGGAAGGGAAGACCAGTCTGTTTCGATTGAGCTTATTATTGCTGCCATACAATTTGAAATTATACAGGTGACAGGGCGAGGTAACCTTAATTTTGACACGTTGTGGAGACTTGGATGAAGAAAGACAAAGGCATTCTGTGGCAGGAGTAAAATGATTGAAATCTAATCTAGTTGTGAACATTTGTATGGTCAGAGTCAATGCTATATATATATATATATATATATATAAAGCATTGGCGGTCTAGGAGGTCTAAAATGAATCCACGCTTGTATATTGATCGATTATTTTATGAAAGGTGGAGTCGTGAGGATACTATCACTGTAAAAAGGTTATTTTCTTTTGGATGTTTTTTGAATAGAGGTTTTAAATGCAGAGGTGCAGAACTGCTGTCTGAAAACAGTTAAAGCAAATAACTGAGAAAGCCTTTAGGTTTCATTAAAGCGGTGGTAAGAATGGAAGGGTAGTGGCCAGCTCTTCCAGACCAGGTTTCCTCATTTTGTTTTTAGCTGCAGCATTCAGAAGCTGTTGGGGATTCTAGAAGGGTTGGAAGTTTCAATACATGATCCCCAGCTGCTTTTCTCTCTGAGATCTCTGTTGATGCTGTTTCCCCCTGGATTGGAAAGCTGCTGTAAGGATCTGTATTTGAATATATCTTTGTGCCAAGCGGTGTAAACCAAGTAGGTATGGTATCTATTGTTTGTGTAAGTGTTCCAACATATAAGCTATCCCGAAATTTTCTTTTCTTTGATTGTATTTTAACTAAAGCATTTGAATAGATTATATTTTGCTTAATGTCGAGTGGTTTGACCAGTTGCAACATATCTGTAAGGCACACTTCACATCTATATTCAAACGAAGGAAAGGTTTGGATCTAAACGGCCTTCTTTCAATATTTTGCGGGGATATGGACTGGTCCACAACACTTGTACCAAGTGGTTTCTGACTGGCTCCTGTAATTGAAAAGTTAGCCCAGCAGCTGGGGATGGTTTGCTGGAGGTTGTGCTGTGAGCTGCTTCCGACATTAAGGGAGACCTGAGGATTTGGTGACCCAACTCTGGATGGAGCATGGGGACTGTAGTTACAGCATCTGGGTCTGCAACACGAATAACAAATGGAGCAGAGGCTGCAGAGAGGGGAAGCTCTGAAACCACGGCGTCAGTGTGTGTGTCGGGAAAGGGATCTGCTGTATCCAACCCGGGTTTTCCAGGAACAGCTTCCCAAGCTCCAGTTAACCAAGGAGCAGAGTGTGAGGGGCCCTGACTGAACAAGGAGCTGGTCATAGAATGGTGTCACCTCCTTCAACACGACCTGCAGCTTCACACCAGGGGGAGGAGGATGCTGCCAGTGACTGTGAGGGTCACTGTTTCATTCAGCTTCTATAATCCAGAACTTTCCAGGCAGGACGAGGTGACATATCCATCATCTCCCAGTATCTCAACATCAATGTCACCATTCGGTGATGGAGGATATATATGGTTGATGAGGTATATAGATTGTTTCTCCCTCAGCAGGGAGCTGCCGGGTGTATTCAGTATAGTGGGTTTGCCGATGGTGTACATGGCATCTGCAGGGTATCCATGTCAATGGGGAGAGGTAGAGGAACTGAAGGAGTTCTCTCTCGAGAAAATGTTACAGTGTGCCCATCACAGTGCATCATATTGGTGAATACCCACTGTCCTGGCAACAGTCATGGCCTCTTCATTCAGAAGCAGTCAGCCATTCCCATCGTCATCGGGTCTCCACGTAGAAAGAAATGAATATATCTTGGATAAAGGCCGTCTCCTTGATGCACGTTTCAAAACACCATCCCCACCACCAATCAACCACATCAAAGTATTCCATGTGTTCGGAGAGCAATGGGGTCACTTGGAGTGTCTGGGAGCTGACGATCAGGGATGGAGCAAAACCTTCCATGTCTGAACGGATCTGAGTGGACCCCCCAGGACACAGTATCATTAAGTCCTGTAATCTCTCTCCATTTTAGTAACATATTGCTTTCCATTATTCCTGTAAATGAAATGACAGGTTATATCATGTTAAATTCCACCTGCCAAACTATTATATATTATCTTTAGCTGGAAATGTGTTGCTGGAAAAGCGCAGCAGGTCCAGCAACACATTTCCAGCAACACATTTCCAGCTCTGATCTCCAGCGTCTGCAGACCTCACTTTCTCCTCATATATTATCTTTACCCCTCTGAATCTACTTGCAGACTTTCCACCCTCTCTTGGTAATTTCATCTCTTGCTTACCACAGTGACATCACCAAACTCAGTACCTGTATATCTGTTCAATTTCTCTTCATAAGACAAACCCTTCA
Source organism: Chiloscyllium plagiosum (assembly GCF_037043375.1). NCBI lineage: Eukaryota > Metazoa > Chordata > Chondrichthyes > Orectolobiformes > Hemiscylliidae > Chiloscyllium > Chiloscyllium plagiosum. The sequence continues at coordinate 73,284,698 of NW_028270183.1, forward strand.
AACATGGAATCAATCTAATGAAGCTCCTCTGATTTGCCTCCAATGGAAATAGCTCATTCTGCAGGACACCCAAACTGTACTCCAGTTGCAGCCTCACTAATGCCTTGCATAGCTACACCAACACTCCCTACCTTTCTACTCTATCCTTTTATAAATAACCACTGAAATTATGCTTGCAGTTCTCATTACGACAGTACCCGCAGGAAGGTTTTCTGTGATATGCAAGCAGACACCCAGATCCCTCTGCACCTAAGCACTTTGAACTTTCTCTCCATTTAGATAATAATTTGTCTTTCTATCACACTGGCCAACTTGAATAGCCCCATATTTAATCACTTTAATTTTCGTTGCCAAATGTTGGCCCGTTCACCCAACCTATCCATATAGTTTTAAAATCTCTTGCATCATCATTCCGAAGTAATTTCCCACCAATGTTCGTGTCATCTGAAAATGTGGCATTGTATCTTCTATCCCATCAACCGAGTACAGTAATAACATTGATCACAAATGGTTGAGGCATGAGAACTGAAATCAATGGCACCCCACGAATTGCATTTGCCAAAATAAAATGACACACTTATTCCATCTGACTCCATTTTGTTGGTTTAACCAATCCTCCATCCAAGCTAATACATTACTCCCAAACCCATGTTGTCTCATCTTACCACTTACTCTTTGGAGAAGCGACATATCCGATGCCTTCAGGAAGACGAGATATGTTCTATCTCCAGGATTCCCACGATCCACCTTGTTTGTGACATATTCAAATAACTCAACCAAATAATTGAAACACGATTTAGCCTTCATAAAACCATGTTGACTCTGACGAATTGTGGTTTAAGTTTACAAATGTCCTGAACAATGGATTCTAATAATTTGCCTTAAATTACAACAGTTTATTGTTACACTTTAGTCCCTAATGTATGCCATTATTACAAGTTCTTCCCTTTCGAAAACCTTTACTTTTTCTTGGAATTCCTGTTTAATGGGCACAAGGCTTTAAGAGATCTGCTCCAATTGCTGTGTAAGACTCATGTGTGACTGAATGGAGTCATCATCCTGCTGGTGTACAATATCGATGGGCTGACGTCTTTCTGGTGTTCCCATGTTGTCATCTCCAAGGCCAGAATAACCTCATCCTGTTGATGCTTTAGAAGATTGGGAGATTATGGAATCTTCCTGTTGCTGTGTAACATTTTAAAGGGCTGATGGGTCTTCTCATACTTTGCCATAACAGGTGGATATACTGAACGGTCTCCTTATGTATCCTGAAGATGGGACCGAGGGATTGATTGGTCTTCTCTTCTTCCCATACAACAATCACGTGTCTAAATTACCTCTTCCTTTCTCATGAAAGAAGTCTCAGATAGTTTTTATCCTTATCCAATTCCCTTGCAATAGGCTCGGTGGGTCTCAATGGCCTCCTGTTATCCCAGTGTAACAATCTCCAGTCAATGTGTGACCTCTTCCAGTTCCTATGTTACAGACATGAGGAGGCTGAATGGACTGATCCTGTTGCTGTTTAACAGGATACTGATGCAGCATAGGCTCGAGTGGCTGACTGGCCTCCTTCTGTCAATGTATATCAGGCTCCAGGGGCTGAATAGCCTCGTCCTGTTTTGGTGTAACAGGTTTGAAGACCTGAATATCCTCCTGTTGTTCCTGTGTAACAGGCTGGAGAACGGAATGGATTCCTCCACTATCTGTGTAATTCACTTCACATGTTGAATCCTTCTGTCATCTATGTTCAAATAAGATCATCTTCAATTTTTGTAAACTCCAATGGCTACTGGGTCAACCTGATCATCCTTTCATTATAAGTTAGCACCTTCATCGCAGGAATCAGTTGAGGGAACCATCTCTGAGCTGCGTCCAATTTAAAACATCCTTTCTTCATTGAAGAGATTAAATCTGTACACACTACTCCAGATGTGATCTCACTAAGACCTTGTACAGCAGCAGCAATACTTTACCAGCCTGCTTTAAGGTTCCCACCCAGCTCAGAGATGTCTCAGCTCTCTGGGGGAATACAGAGCATTGTGGGAAGATCATTGTCCAAAGGGGGTGCGACGGGGGAGGTAGCTGGGATTGCGATAGGTAGATGAAGGTGAGGTTGAAAGTGATAGGTGATTAAGGGAGACATAACGCCTCATCTGCTGCAACCATTAAACCCAATGTGGTCTTCTCTACATTGGCGAGGCAGGAGGTCAACTTGTGGATCATTTCAGCGAACATCTCTGGGACAGCCAGACTGAACAACTCCATCGCCTTTTGGCTGAGCACTTTAAATCCCCTTCCCACTCTGCCAAGGACATAAGGGCACTGGGCCTGCTCTATCGCCAAACCCAAGCCACCAGAAGCCTGGAGGAAGAAAGCCTCATCTTCTGTCTTGGGACCTTCCAAACACAGGGGGTCATAGTGGATTTCTCCATTTCCTCTAATCCCACCTTATCCTACTCCAAACTTCCAAGTTTGCACCGCTCTTTTGAATGTTCCTGTGTGTCCACCTTCCTCCCTATCAATCTGGTCCATCCTCATCTCCGACTATCACTTTCAACCCCACCTTCATCTACCCTATTAGATAAAAGGAAGTAGCTTATAAAAATGCCAAGTGTTGCAGTAAGCCAGTGGATTCAGAGAAATGTAGGACCCAGCAAAGGATGACCAAGAATCTGAGAAAAAAATCAAAATGAGAAAAAGCGTGCAAACGAAAGAAAAACATAAAGACTGCTAAAAAGCGTCTATACTGCTTGAAAAAAAAAGGTCAAATGTGGAACAGTTGGTGTGCGTTCAGGATAATTTACTGCAGAGAACAGAGAAATCACAGAGAAAAGAAACAGTTTCTTTGCGTCTATCTTCATGGAAGAATGACCAGAAAATCTTCCAGAAATACCAAGTGACCCTGGGACTTGTGTAAGTAAAGCCTAAGATCATTCTTATCTTTGTAAGGAAAGCTGGATCGAATATTTATAAATCTGACAGACGAGATGTACTTGATACAAGAATTTCAGAGGAAGCAGCAATAGACATATTGATTGCATCGAGGATTTTCACTTTATTTTCCGACACATTCCCGAAAGGCATTTAGCCAATCTGGATCAGGCAAAGGTTATAAATATTATCCAACAGTTCAAGAAAGGATGAAGATGGAGAGTGGTGAACTACAGACCAGTTATCTTGTCACCCGCAGTCAGGTGTGTGTTGGACTCGATTACAAAGAACATGCTACGAGATATTTAGAAGGTAATAACATAACTGGGGAGTGTGGTAATGTACCGATGAAAGGAAAACCAGAAGTGGCAAACATATTTTTGGAATGGGTTGAGGATGATTCTTGTGGACACAGGCAATGATGAACCAATGTATAACGGATAGTTGGATATTCCTGAGCTTTTTCTAAAGAACTCACCCTGTAAGTTCATAAGAAAAATTAAAGCGAGAGATATTGGGAAGAATATATGCCACTGGGAAAGTGAAAATTCAGTTTACAGTCATGTGAATGTAATTGGAAGATAGAGGATGTCGAGCACCAGTTGCATCGAGCGTTGGTGAGACTAAACGTAGAGTATTGTGTACCGTTCGGAGTCCCAATCTCAAAAAGAATATATTGACTACAGAGGAACTTTAAAGGGTATTATCCAGATTAATCCGTAAAATGGCAAGATTATCTGATGGGGAACCTCAGCCTATGATCTTGAGTTTCAAAACATGAGAGGTGATTGTAGTGACTCTGAGAAACATCGAAAGGACTGAATAACAGAGGGACATGAAGAAGTACAAGTAGGCGAGATAAGGGAGAATCCCACGATATTCTACACAGACAAGTAGAAGAGAATAATCAGCAAACAGTTAGTGTCCATTAGAAACCAAAGGGGCAATCTGTGTGTCAAGCTGGAGAACATTGATGGTTTGTTACATGAGACCTTCTCATCTATTTTACTTGGGAGAAGGAGGATGCAGGTACAGAATTCAAGAAGATGGACTAGGAAGCTCTTGACCAGATTGATGTAAAATATGATCAGGGATTTGAGGTTTTGTTCTGTACAAATTTGGACCAATCTCCATGTCTGAATGAGTTGTATTACAGGCGGTTGTTGGGGTCAAAGGAGGAAAGACACTGACTGAATATTTTAATTAGAATCTGACCATAGGGGAGGTACCAGAGAACTAGAGAACTGCGAATACAATTCCACTTCACAGTAAGGGTGGGAGAGATAGACCAGAGAACTATAGACGAGCGAGTATTAGATCACTGTTAAGTAAACTACTGGATAAAATAGGTAAGGAGAAAATCGAACTCCAATCAGAGTTGCAAGGTTTGATCAGGGATAATCATCATGACTTTATCAGAAGGAAGTCACATCCAATGGATTTGATTGAATTAGTTTGAGGAGGTATATTATTTAGTTTTGTAGGAAGGCCTTTGACAAATTTCCACCTGGGAAACTGAAAAATAAAGTAAAATCTCACAATATGATGGATAACTTGGCAAGTTACAACGAAAATTGTCTTAGTAGCAGGCAACAGAGGGTGGTGGGAGAAGGCTGTTTGTGTGACTGGAAACCAGTGTCCCCTGGTGTACCACAGAGATCAGTGTTGTGTCCCTTGTTGTTTGTGTTATTCATAACAAAATATAGATCTGAATGTGGAGGGGGCTAGGTGGAGAGTGGGGAAGGTGTGATAAGTAAGTGTATGTTTGACATAATGATTGGCTGAGTGGTTAGCAGTGAGGGGGAAGGCCTTAAGTTGACAGGAAGATGCAGATGAAATGGTCAGATGGGCACATCAATGGCAGATGGAATGTAACCCTGATAAATATGAGGTGATGCACTTTGGGAAATGGAACCAGGCAGGGGAGGACTCAATGAATGGCAGCACACTGGGAAGCTCAGATTGTGCTTCTCCACACATCCCTGAATGTGACTGGACAGGTTAATGCTTAAAAATGTGTTGCTGGAAAAGCGCAGCAGGTCAGGCAGCATCAAAGAAACAGGAAAACCGATGTTTCGGGCAGATTCCTGAAGAAGGTTTTTGCCGGAAGCATTGATTCTGCTGCTCCTTTGATGCTGCCTGACCTGCTGCGCTTTTCCAGCAACACATTTTTGAAGCTCTGATCTCCAGCATCTGCATTCCTCACTTTCTCCTGGACAGGTTAACGGGCTAGTTATGAATTGGAACTTGGGTGTAGCGTTTCCTAATCAGGGTGTAGATTATAAGAGCAATACAGGGCTTTGGTTCGGCAAAAATGGAGTACTGTATGTAGCTCCGGGAACCACATTCCAGGAAGGATGTGATTGTACTGGAGAGGGTGCAGAGGTGATTCACCAGGATGTTCCCTGGAATGGATCATATCAGCTATGGAGAGAGGCTGGATAAGCTCGGGTTGTTTACTCTGGAGCAGCGAAAGCTGAGGAGTCAGTGATTCAGGCGGATAAGTTTATAAGCGACACGGACAGGGTGGATAGGCAGCAGCTGTTCCTTTTAGTGAGAGGGTCAAGTACAAAGGAGCACACTTTTACAGTGGGGGCAGCACGGTGGCACAGTGGTTAGCACTGCTGCCTCACAGCGCCAGAGACCCGGGTTCAATTCCCGCCTCAGGCGACTGACTGTGTGGAGTTTGCACATTCTCCCCATGAAGAGTTTGAGATTCAGAGATGATTTAAACATTTTTTCACCTCGAAGTCTGGGGTTCGGGGATTACTTCCTGAGAGGGGAATGATCACCTCACAATCGTTAAAAAGTACTTGGACGAGCAATTGGAAGTGTCATAACATTCCAGGCTATGGGCCTGGTGTAGGAAAGTGGGACTAGTATAGAGCGTGCTGTATTTCTGTTGGCACAGAGTCTATGCCCCTGTGAGTACATGGTGTGGAAGGTCAATTATTGAGCAGTTTAAGGCAGGAATTGGTGGATTTCTGCATAGTTATATTCATAAGGGTTATCAGAGTGAACTGTATTAGCTTGTTAAATTATGTCAATGTGAGAAATATGAGAAAACAAGTGCAGTTTCCTTACAGTTTGAAACCAGAGAATGGAGAATGGGGAACAGGGAAATAGCAGAACTATGAAGCCACTACTTCAGTTCTGTCTTCACAGAACTTTCTAACAATACAAGGAAAACCGAGTCTGGTGTAGGAAAATGGTAGAGTACATAGAACATAGAACATCGTAAGTAAATGGTTTAGCAGAAATTATTGTTGTTGAAAGTAATGGTCACAGACAACACCAACATAGATTTACGAAATGGGAATTATGTTTGAGAAACAAACTGGGAGACAAATGAAAGAGAAGCAATGGATGTAAAACATTTTGATTTTTAGAAAAATGTTGGTAAAGCTCCAAGCCCAATTTGCAAAATCAAATCTGAGTGGATTGGGGCTAATATATGGACATGTTTCTAGAATGGGACAGCTGGCAGGAAACAGTGAATCGAAATAAACAGACTCGACAAGTAATAGCCTGACATTTTCTGAAATGTATGATTCGGTGAGTATGACTATGTCCCAGACTCCCCATTATCTTCCCCAGATATCTCCTGTCTCATCAGCAGGACGGACACAGCAGACGTGGCGGCACAGTGGGATACAGTTGGAAGGGAATTGCTCTTGGAGTCCTCAACAGTGACTCCGTATCCCATGAAGTCTCATGGCATTAGTTTGCACATGGGAAAGGAAACCTCCTGCTGATTACCATGTACCAGCCTCTCTCAACTGATGACTCAGTACTCCTCCATGCTGACCAATACTTGGAGGAAGCACTGAGGGTAGCACGTACGCAGGATGTACTCTGGGTGGGGGATTTCAATGTTCACCACCAACAGTGTCTCAGCTACAGCATTACTGATCGAGCTGGCTGGGTCCTAAAGGATATAACTGGCGGCAGGTGGTGAAGGAACCAACAAGAGGAAAATACATCTTGAACACAGCCTGACTAATCTGCCAGTTACAGAAGTATCTGTCCATGACAGTATCCGTAAGAGTGACCACCGCATAGTCATTGTGGAGATAAAGTCACACCTGCACATTGAGAATAACCTCCATCATTTGGGTGGTACTATCACAGTGTATAAGATAAGGCTGATGCATTCGCAACAATCTTCAGTCAGAAGTGCTGAGTCGATGATCCTCCAGTTGTCCACAGCGATTCAGTTACCAGTCATCAGCCAATTTGATTCAGTCCACGCGATATCCAGAAATGATTGGAGATACTGGATACTCCATAGGGTCCATAATCTGACAACATTCTGGCAATAGTACTGAATACTTGTGCTCCATAACTTGCCACTCCCCTAGCCAAACTGTTTCAATGCAGTTACAACAATGGCTTTCCCCGATTATGTAGAAAATTACCAAAGTATCTCCTGTATATAAAAATCAAAACAAATCCAATCCGGCCAATTACCACTTCATCAGTCCACTCTCGATCATCAGTAAAGTGTTGGAAGGTCTTAGTGCTTTTAAGCAGCACCTGCTCAGCAATAACCTGCTCAAATACGACCAGTTTGGGCTCCACCAGGGCCACTCAGCTCCTGACCTCATTACCGTGGTTCAAACATGGACAAAAGAGCTTAATTACAGAGGTGGGGTGATAGTGACAGCCCTTTAAGTCAAGGCTGCCTTCTACCAGGTGAAGTATCAAGGGGCCTTAACAAAACTGGAATCAATGGGTATCAGAGGCAAACTCCCGCTGGATAGAATCGTATCTGATCCGTAGGAAGGTGGTCATGGTTGATAAAGGTCAGTCAACTCAGCTCCAAGTCTGCAGGAGTCCCTCGAGCAGTGGCCGAAAACTTCTTCAGGGCTGCTTCATCAATGACCTTCCTTCCATTTTAAGGTCAGAAGTGGGGATGTTCGCCAATGATTGTACAATGTTCTGCAACATTTGTGGCTCGTCAGATACTGAAGCAGTTCATGCTCAATTGCGACAAGATCTGGATAGTATCCAGGCTGACAATTGGCAAGTAATATTCAGGCCACACAAATGCTAGACCATGATCATCACCAATTAAATACAATCTAACCTGCCCCTTGGTATTCAATGGTGTTACTATCACTGAATCCCCCAGAATCAAAGTCCTGGTGGGTAATCATTGCTCAGAAACACACTGGTCTCGCCACATTAACACAGTAACTACAAGAGCAAGTCAGGAGCTAGGAATATTGTGGCGAGTAACTCACATCCTGATTTCAAAAAGTCTGTCCTTCATCTACAATGCATAAGTCAGAAGTGTGATAGAAAACTCCCAATTTGCCTTGATAAGTGCAGCCCCAACAACACTCAAGAAGCTTTATACCATCCAGGACAAAGCAACCAGTTTGATTGTCCCTATATCCACAATGCTCCACCATCAATGCTCAGCAGCAGCAGTGTTTTACTATCTATATGCTGCAGTGAAATGATTCATCAAAGATCCTCAGTGACCATCTTCCCAACACACGATCACGTCCATCTAGAAGGACAAGGGCTGCAGATGTATGGAAGTACTATCATTTTTAGGTTCCCTCCAAGCCATTCACCACCCTGACTTGGAAATACATCACCGCTCCTTCATAGCCGCTGGGTCATATTCCCGGAATTCCCTCCCTAATGGCATTGGAGGTCAACAGCAGCAGGTGAACTGCAGCGTTCAACAAGGCAGCTCATCACCACCTTCTCAAGGGCATCTAGGGTCAGGTAATAAATGCTGGCCCAGCCAGTGACACCCAGATTCACGAAATAAATAAATAGAAATTAACAGAGGAAGGTTGCTGAGGTGTCGCAGGGATCGGTGCTTGGGGCCCAGCTGTTCACAATGCCCATTAAACATTGGGTTGCTGGAATCAGATACAATATATCCCAGCCGGCTGACAGCACTAACGCATGTGGGATTGTGAGTGGGTGAGGAGGATGTAAAAAAAGCACTGAGAAGATTAAGACAAGTGGAGTGAAAGGGTAAATACGTGACAGAGGGAGAACAATGTGGACAGAGGTGACGGTGTGCCCTTTGGTGGAAACGATAAATTGGCAGCCGACCATTTGAAAAGGATTGGTTGAAACATGTTGATTTATAAAGGGACGTATGCTCCTTTTTGTTGTTTCCTTCTGCATAAACCTCTGAGGCCCCTGCAGTGCAGTGAGTCCTGCAACCAGAAGTCAATACTGGGCATGGCATTGGCACGCTGCCCAGTGTATATACAACCAGCAAGTGGGGAGCTATAACATTGAAAAGGATCTGGATCTCCTTGTACACCAGTCACTGAAAGCAATATTGCAGGAAAGAAAGCAGGAAAGAAGATAAATGGTGTGCTGACCTTCATTTCAGGGGGATGTGAGTCCAGGAGAAATGGTGTCTTACTGTAGCTGCACAGGGCCTTGGTGAGACATCATCTCAAACATTGTGCAGTATTGTGGACAGTTCTCATCTCCATACCTAATAAAGGACAAACCTGACATTGACAGAGAGCAGTGAAGGATGACCAGACTGATATCTGGGATGGCGAGCTTGTTGTGGGAGCAGAGTTTGTGGTGACTGAGCCAGTATTCCATGAGGTTTGGGAAAATGAGTGGAGAAATCAGTGAAATGTACAAAGCTCTGACAGGGTGAGACAGATTGGAAGCAGGGATGATAATTCCCCTGGCTGGTACAGGCAGGTCACTCTGCATTGAGATGAGAAAAAAGACCTGTACTCACTGACTGAGGAACCTGGGGAATTCGCTCGCACCTGGAAACCAAGACACTGATTATCAATAATGATTTAGAGACAGTAAAGGGATGGTGGGAAATGAAAGGACAACCATCATTTCATTGAGTTGGGTAGCAAACTCGATGGACCAAACGTAGTACTGCACCGCCTATTTTATAGCTTCCCAAGGTTACTCACATTAATGGATATGTATATCTTGTGGGGCAAGTGCATCGTGGAGATTTTTTTCATGAACTAGAATGGGGAGGCTCAAAGTGTTGTATGATCTACTCCTTTCCCAATGTTTCTGTGCAGTCTGTGGGAAAGCTCGGTAAATGTTGTCACAAGCTCTCAGATGTGAGGCAGGAGGTTTCTGCAGGGTCGACAGGACTGTGTTCCCATTCCCTTTTCCGACACTGATGCCGAGGCTGGGAGTTCTGTCCGGTTTCATCCTTTCAGACCTCGGAGTAGTTTGATACAAATGAGTGCCTTGATTGACCGTTTCAGAGACCATTGAAATGTTTATCACATGTCAGGGTCTTTGGAGTCAGTTTTAGGCCAGCCCAGAAAATCACGGGAGATTCACTTCCTAAAAGTACATTGGAGAAGGAAATTCTGTTTCCAATCCATATTGGCTTCAAGGTCACTGTTACTGATACCAGATTTTAGATCTCGATATTTTATTAATTGTTTTTAACTTCCACCCGCTGCCAGATCATTAGCCTGGTCTGGATTAATAATCCAGTGACATTTCCACAGCACCATATCCACATAGGGATCTATCGGAAACCATACTGAACGGGTTACTTCTGTGCTGCTTGACACTCTGCCAAAAAGAACTCCCACCAATTTGGCTGTTATGATGGGACTGAGGGGGTAGTAATTGGTCAGTTTGTAATATTTCCCGTCTTAGTGGACAGGACACAGCTGAATAATTTTCCACATTGCCAGGGAGATGTCAGGTTTGGAGCTGGAATGAAACAGCTTCCCCAGGGACACGGCTTGATGTGCAGCACAGGTCTTCAGTCCTATTGCAGGAATGGAGTCAGGATCCATTGTCTGTGTCGTATCTACTGTGTTCAGCTGTTTCTTCATGTCACATGCAGCGAATCAAATTGGCTGAAGACTGCCATCTGTGATTTTGTGGGCATCATGATGAGAGTGAGGTGTATCATCGAATCAACACTTATGGCAGAGGATGGTGCAGATAAAACATCCTTCTCTTTTACACTGATGTGCAGGTCTGTTCCATTATTTAGGATGGGGATGTTTGTGGAGCCCTCTCCTCCAGTCATTTGTTTAATCGTCCATCACCGTTTATGACTGACTGTGGCAGAACTGCAGCGCTTCGTTCAGATCTGTTGGTCAAGTCCGGTAGCTTTAATGAGTTAGCATCAGGTTAAGGTTCATGTGATTCTGACTCTGCCATGTTCACCCACACTCGTCACTGAGCCATAGATGGTGTTGATGGTAATGACAGACTGAGGTGTCATCCTGGCAAAAAGTTACAAGTTGTGGTTGAATGCAGGTCTGCTTCTCCTGCTGCTGTGGTCGACAGCACTACATAAATACGCAGTTTCGAGCTGCAATATCTGCAATGCAATTCTGCTGCCTGTTCCCCAATTCTCACTGAGACCCATTCACCCATCAGCCCTGCACTCAGTGACCTAACCTGGTTTCTGATGTGGAAATACTTCCATTTTCAAACTCTCATTCTGCTGAGGGTCTGTCTCCCCGGGTCTTGCTTCCAATCTGACACTTTCCACAAAAATATTTAACTGATCTTAATTCAAATGTTTATTTCAAATGTTTAATTCACCTGAATCTTTTTCCTTGAGAAATGCCATCTTCCGTGTTTAAAGTGAATGTGTTTCCTCTGTTTCTCTCCCTGACCAAGATTAACATCTCTGTAGACAATAGACCATAGGTGCAGGAGTAGGCCATTCTGCCCTTCGATCCTGCACCAACATTCAATATGATCATGGCTGATCATCCTTAACCAGTATCCTGTTCCTGCCTTATTTCCATAACCCTTGATTCCACTATCCCTAAGAACTCTATCCAACTCTTTCTTAAATGAATCTGGAGACTGGGCCGCCACTGCCCTCTGGGGCAGAGCATTTCACACAGCCACCACACTCTGGGTGAAGAAGTTTCTCCTCATCTCTGTCCTAAATGGTCTACCCCATATTTTTAAGCTGTGTCCTGCCTCCAGAGTGTCCAATCCTTTAATAATCTTACATGTCTCAATCAGATCCCCTCTCAGTCTTCTAAACTCAAGAGTATACAAGCCCAGTCGCTCCAGTCTTTCAGCGTAAGGTAGTCCTGCATTCCAGGAATTGACCTTGTGAACCTACGCTGCACTCCCTCAATAGCCAGAATGTCTTTCCTCAAATTTGGAGACCAGAACTGCACACAATACTCCAGGTGTGGTCTCACCAGGGCCCTGTACAGCTGCAGAAGAACCTCTTTGCTTTTATACTCAATACCTCTTGTTATGAAGGCCAGCAATGTATTAGCCTTCTTCACTACCTGCTGTACCTGTATGCTTACCTTCATTGATTGGTGTACAAGAACACCCAGGTCTCTTTGTACTGCCCCTTTACCTAAGTTGATTCAATTTTGGTAGGTAATCTGCCTTCCTGTTCTTGCCACCAAAGTGGATAACCATACATTTATCCAAATTAAACTGCATCTGCCATGCATCTGCCCACTCAACTAACCTGTTCAGGTCACCCTGTAATCTCCTAACATCCTCCTCACATTTCACGCTGCCACCCAGCTTAGTATCATCAGCAAATTTGCTAATGTTATTACTCATACCATCTTCTATATTATTAATATGTATTGTAAAAAGCTGCGGTCCCAGCACTGATCCCTGCGATACCCACTGGTCACTGCCTGCCATTCCAAAATAGAGCTGTTTATCACTAATCTTTGTTTCCTGTCAACCAACCAACTTTCAGTCCAAGTTAGTACTTTGCCCCCAATACCATGCGCCCTAATTTTGCTCACTAACCTCCTATGTGGGACTTCATCAAAAGCTTTCTGAAAGTCCAGGTACACTACATCTACTGGATCTCCCATGTCCATCTTCAGAGTTACATCCTCAAAAAAATCCAGAAGATTAGTCAAGCATGATGTCCCCTTCATAAATCCACGCTGACTCTGACCTATCCTGTTACTACTATCCAGATGTGTCGTAATTTCATCCTTTATAATCGACTCCAGCATCTTTCGCACCACTGATGTCAGACTGACTGGTTTATAATTTCCTGCTTTCTCTCTCCCACCTTTTTTAAAAAGTGGTCCAACATTCGTCACCCTTCAATCCACAGGAACTGATCCCTAATCTATCGAACTCTGGAAAACAATTACCAACGCATCCACGATTTCTCGAGCCACCTCCTTCAGTACCCGGGTTCTAGACCATCAGGCCCCGGGGACTTATCAACCTTCAGATCTAACAGTCTCTCCAACACCAATTCCTGGCAAATATAACTTCCCTTCAGTTCACGTCCTTCAGCCACTGTTACCTCAGGGATTGTTTGTGTCTTGCCCAGTGAACACAGATCAGAAGTACCAATTCAATTCTTCTGCCATTTCTTTGTTCCCCGTAATATATTCCCCTGTTTCTGTCTTCAATGGCCCAATTTTAGTCTTTACCATTTTGTTTTTTGCCTTTCACATACCTAAAAAAGCTTTTACTATCCCCCTTTATATTTATGGCCAGTTAACTTCGTACCTTATTTTTTTTTTCTCCGCATATTTCCATCTTAGTAATCCTCTTTTGTTCTTTAAAAGCTTCTGAGTCCTCCGTTTTCCCACTTATCTTTGCTGAGTTATACTTTTTCTGTTTTAACTTTATATGTTTCTTAACTTCCCTCGTCAGCCACGGCCACCCATGACTCCTCCTAGGATCTTTCTTCCTTTTTGGAATGAACTGATCCTGCATCTTCTGCATTATACACTGAAGTATCTGCCATTGTTCTTCCACTGTCATCCCTGCTAAGGTATTGCACCATTGAACTTTGGTCAGCTCCTCCCTCATAGCTCCATTATTCCCTTTATTCAACAGAAATATTATCACTTCCGATTGTACTCTCTCCCTCTCAAATTGCAGATTGAAACCTATTGGATTATGGTCACTACTTCCCAATGGCTCCTTCACTTCGAAGTTCCTGATCAATTCTGGTTCGTTGCACAATACCAGATCCAGCATTGCCTTCTCCCTGGTCGGCTCAAGCACCAGCTGTTCTAAGAATCTATCTCTGAGGCACTCCACAAAGTCTCTTTCTTGGGGTCCAATACAATCCTGATTCTCCCGGTCTACCTGCATGTTGAAATCCCCAATAACAACTGTAGTAATATCTTTGCGACAGGCCAATTTCAGCTCCTGATTTCACTTATATCCGACATCCAGACTACTGTTTGGGGGCCTGTAGATAATTCCCAAGAGGGTCTTTTTACGCTTAGAATTTCTCAGCTCTATCCACACTGACTCTACATCCCCTGACTCTAGGTTCCCCCCGCACAAGGGACTGAATATCACCTCTTACCAACAGGGCCATCCCACCACCTCTGCCCGTCAGTCTGTCCTTACGATAGCACGTGTAGCCTTGAATATTCATTTTGCAAGCACTGTCCACTTGAAGCCACGTCTCAGTTATCACTAGAATATGGTATCTGCCAATTTGCAAAAGAGACTCAAGCTCATCCATCTTATTTATCATACTTCATGCATTCATATTTAAAGTATTTTTTTAATTTGTTACTGCCCTCACTCTTCTCATCAACTCCTATTTCACGCAACCTGACAGTATGATCCCTTTTTGCGTTTTCTGCTTCATTGATACAGTTGTCTTTCTTGACTTCCCTTGTTCTAATTTTCCCTTCAATTTCCTTCTTCAACATCCAGTTTGTCCCTTCCACCCTCCCCTCGCCCCACTTAGTTTAAACGCAGCTGTGTGGCAGTAGCAAACCTGGTCTCCAACCTATTAAGGTGCAAACCGTCTCTCTTGTACAATTTATGCTTACCACAAAACATACCCCAGTGATCCAAGAATTTAAATCCTTGCTTCCTGCACCAGTTCCCCAGCCGCACGTTCAAGTCCATTATCTCCCTGTTTCTGGCCTCATCAGACTGAGGAACTGGAAACAATTCGGAGATAACCACCCTGGACATCCTGCTTTTCAGCCTTCTTCCTAGTTCTCCGAAGTCCCGCTGTAGTATGTTCCTCCTCTTCTTCCCAACATCATTTGTGCCAACATGTACCACCACGTTTGGCTCTTCACCTTAGTCCTTGAGGATTTCCTGCACTCTGTCTGTGATGTCTTTAACCCTGGCACCAGGAAGGCAACACACTATCCTTAAGTCCCGCCTGCTGCCACAAAACCCCGTCAGTTCCTCTCTCTGTGGAATCCCCTATTACCACGGCTCTGTGCGATGTCCGACTCTACCGCTCTGTTTCCACGCCAACTTTTGATTGACAGACCTGGCCGCCTGGCGGACTGGCAGTGTCATCTGTCTCTACTGTTTCCAAAAGATTCAACTTGTTCCTGACAGGTATTTTCCCCGGAGTCTCTTGCACCTGTCTCCTCTCTGCCTTCCTCATCGTCTGCTCGCTTCTGGTATGGTCGGTGTAATAACCTCACTGAAGGTCTTGCCCAGAAAGATATCGTTCTCTCGGATGAGCCTAAGGTCCTCGAGTTCTTTCATCAGCGCTGCAACATGCTCGGTCAGTAGCTGAACGTGCACACACTTTCCACACTTAAACGAGCCATACAGACCAGAGTCGTTGACCTCCCACATCAAGCACGTAGCGCACTGAACCAGCTGGGCAGTCATGTCTTCACCCTCTTCAACTGTGGCGCAATCATTTCACTCAACCTCCTTGTCAAGGACTTCTGAGCAAAAGCCTCACTCTTCACTCCACAGGAACTTCCTTTGACCCTGTAGTGTCAGTGATGCAAGCCTTATGTAGTTTCAGAGCCAATGAATTCTCTGGATTTCCAATCATCTTCACCACATTGTATGTTTTCTCTTTTGGTCTGAGGCCTTATCACTCATGGCTGCCTTGTCCCTCAATGTTTGGCAATTCCTGTGTGCTGTGGTCCTTTGTGAGTGCACGTACAACAGAGTAATATGTTCAAATGCTGGGTCTGATGCCAGAACCTTTCCTCCAATAATATGACAGACACTAACTTTGGAAAGAACCCAGCAGGGCAATGTATTGAATTCCCGGTAGAAAGGGGATTAACTAAAATAAGTTGGGACACGAGAAGCAAGAATTTATAACACACATCCTGATAAGAATGAGACTAGAGTTGGGAATATCAGAAAGGGGGGAACGTTGAGAGAAAGGGAAGGTATCACTTCAGATGATGATCAAATAATGTTTTAATGCTTTATAAATGTTAAACATCATGTGCATCATTTTCCGTTAACTGTGTCTCCATTGTTCATTCAGAATGTGTTGTACACATATGAACAATCTTCCTTATCTGAACACACACTGATTAAACAATGTTTAAAAAATCATTTTTCCTCCATTTCAAACTGTCCTGTTGTCGTGCTAGCAGGACATATGAACACTAACTGGCCACCAAAAGACATGACCCACTATCACAAAGAAGGACACCACGTTGACTGTGACAACATACACTTCCTAGGACAAAGCCACGCACGAAACTTCTGAGAGGCATGACATTCTAGCCAGAAGTCCATCAATAAACACATCAATTTAGATCCTATCCACCTTCCCTTGAAAAAAACTGGAAATAACATCACGCACCTTAAGAAACCAAGACCTATAAATAGAGAGGTGGGGCATACCACCAATGCGTCACCAGAGACTCTCCCTGATGATGTTACCTAGTCATGGTGACGAAACATCTGAAAACAAACCTTCAAGCTCAGCGAGCTCACTTACATACTTGTAAATGGCTATCTTTCTCTTAATAGTGGAATTTGGGACTTCTCTGTCATTCATCTTTTAACAGATTACGAGGCGAGGTGAGCTTTTCTGTGTGTGTGGTCTTAATTAACAGAGGGGTTAGACATTGACATCATAACGGTTTGAGGGCTTGTCGTATGGGATTTGAACAGATTTTGGCTATAACTTGGCAGTTAGTGACCTAGATCTTCAAATAAAACAGGTGACAAAATTCATTTAATTTTGTTTCCTTGTGGTTGGTTCAATCAAAAGAAATGGTTTATAACATGACTAAGGAGGTTCTGAGGTTTGAAGATGATTCACAAATTTGCTAAGAAGGTGTAGAAAGACAAAGGAAGGGCACACTTTCAGAATTCACATGTAGATTAGAATTGGGTTTCACCAGAGACATAAGGAAAATTGTAATCATAGTGGAGTTGGGCAAGCACTTTTGGTGTATCAGAGAAGCAGGAAACTGCAGTCGAATTGGAAAAAAACTTAAATTGCAAGCGGGGTAACTGGAGTTAGAAGATAAAGGGAGACAGAAAGAGAGGGAGAAGATATAGAAAGAGAAAGAGGGGTAAAAGGAAGAGAGGGAGAATTTGAAATTCAGAAGTTTGGAATTAGATAAGAAATTTAAATTAGCAGGATGAAGATGAAGGGAGAACGTAGGGATGTATACAACTGTGTTAATACATTGCTATATTTCGGTGAGAAAAATGCCAAAACCTCTTTATTTCATTTGCAAAATTGGCTGGGCAGATGGCG